>NW_025215114.1:0-6141 GCF_004010195.1 Chiloscyllium plagiosum | reverse complement strand
TTTCCTCTCTCTGCAACATCGCCAGCTTTGCTTTCCTCGCTCCCTGTAACATCTCTAGCCCTGCTTTCCTATCTCTCTGTAACATCTCCAGCCTTGCTTTCCTCGCTCCCTGTAACATCTCTAGCCTTGCTTTCCTCTCTCTCTAACATCTCCAGCCTTGCTTTCCTCTCTCTGTAACACCTCCTGCCTTGTTTTCCTCTCTCTGTAACATCTCCAGCCTTGCTTTCCTCTCTCTGTAACATCTCCAACATTGTTTTCCTATCCCTCTGTAACATCTCTGGCCTTGCTATCCTCTGTCTCTGTAACATCGCCGGCCTTGCTTTCCTTTCTCAGTAATATCTCTAGCCTTGCTTTCCTCTCTCTGTAACATCTCCAGCCTTGCTTTCCTATCTCTCTGTAATATATCGAGCCTTACTTTCCTCTCTCCCTGTAACATCTCCAGCTTTGCTTTCCTATCTCTCTGTAACACCTCCTGCCTTGTTTTCCTCTCTCTGTAGCATCTCCAGCTTTGCGTTCCTCTCTCCCTGTAACATCTCCAGCTTTGCTTTCCGATCTCTATAACATCTCCAGCCTGGTTTACTTCACACCTCAGTGAATTGGTTTTTGCACACCTCAGTGAATTGGTTATATATTTACTCCTGCATTTTCATCTTTCTGGGGTTCTATAAAATATCCCCAGCAGTGTGCCTGTCATAGTTTGGAACCTCACCTCGACCCATACTTCCGCATTTGAAGACACGTCCAAGATATTGTCCCTCCTTACTGCAGTAACTGTTCTTTAATAATGCAACACCACCTCCTCTTTAACATCCTCTCCTGTCCTGACTATAATTCCAGTACAACAGAATACTGAGTTGTTAGCCCTGACCTCCCTCAAACACGTCTCTGTGATGGCAAAAATATTCCACCTCCACATGTCGATTCATGCCGTTGTCACAACACTCTGTCTGATAATACTCCCAGCATTAATGTAAGCTGGAATATAACACCTGTAATACTCTGTGTATCGGAGTTCCTCAATCATTCACTATTTGTTATCAGGCTGCCCAAACCATGAACCAAAATTGTAACTCTGGTACTGAATGAATATTTGTTAAATTGTAATTTTTTTAAAAAATGTATTCATCAAGTACAACTTTCCAGAACTGAACAGTCAGCTCCACATACAATGAATTTCTGACGGTTAATCCCCCCCCCCCTCCTCAGTGTGCAGAGGGGATAGCCCTCAGTAATGGAGAAAGTGAGGACTGTAGTTGATGGAGATCAGAGTCGAAAAGTGTGGTGCTGGAAAAGCACAGCATGTCAGGCAGCATCTGAGGAGCTGGAGAGTCGATGGTTCTTTATCAGGTAGGCATTGGTGCATTCCTTTTTTTTGATTCTGTGATTTGCAGGACCATACTTGCTCAGCAAGGCAGCACTCTATATAGCACTGAAAACGAAAGCAGTAAATCAATTTGTTGGACAGGGTGTAGACAGGTTGAGGGGAAATACAGACTGATTGAATTACAAGCATAAGGATGGATAAATCCCCTGGACCAAATGGGGTATACACAAGGTTACTCCAGGAGGTGATGGAAGAGATTGGTGTGACTTTGGTAATAATATATGCGTCTTCACTGTTCACTGGAGTAGTGCCAGATGTTTGGGGGGTGGGAAATGTTATCCCCTTGTTCAGGGAAGGGAATAGGAATAACCCTGGGAATGATAGAACAGTCAGTCTTACACCAGTGAGAGGCAAAGTATTGGAGACGATTCTGAGAGACAGGATTTACAATTACTTAAAAAAAAAACGATAGTATGATCAGAGGTAGTCAGCATGGCTTTTTGAAGAGCAGGTCATGCCTCACAAACCTTATTGAATTCTTTGAAGATGTGAAAAAACATGTTGATGAAGATAGACCAGTCGATGTGGTGAACACGGATTTTGGAAGGCGTTTGAGAAGGTTCCCTGTTGCGGGCATATTCAGAAGGTTTAGGCGGCATGCGACGCAGGGAAATGTGGCTCTCTGGATACGGGCCTGGCTGGCCCATAGAAAACAGAGGGTGGTAGCAGATGGAAAGTATTCAGCCTGGAGCTCAGTGAGCAGTGGCGTTCCACAGGGATCGGTGCTGGGGCCTGTGCTCTTTGTGATTTTTATAAATGACTTTGATGAGGAAGTCGAATGGTGGGTTAGAAAGTTTGCAAATGACATGAAAGTTGATGGAGTTGTGAATAGTGTGGTGGGTTGTTGTAGTTTGCAACAGGACATTGACAGGATACAGAGCTGGGCTGATAAGTGGCAGATAGAATTTAACCATTAAAAATGTGAATTGATTTAATTTGGAAAGATTGCATTTGCATACAGGATACAGGGTTAAAGGCAGAATTCTTGACAGTGTGGAGCAACAGAGGGATCTTGAGGTCCATGTCCATAGTTTCCTCAGTGTTGCCACCGACGTTGATAAGGTTGTTAAGGAGGTGTATAGTGTGTTGGCTTTCATCATGGGGGATTGTGTTTAAGAGCGGCGAGGTTAATGCTTAGGTCAATAAAGCTGAGGCTCAACCACACTAGGAGTATTGTGTTCAGATCTGGTAGCCTCGGTATAGGAAACATGTGGAAGCCTCAGACAGTGTGTAGAGGAGATTTACCAGGATGCTGCCAGGACTGGAGGACACGTCTTAGGGTGAAAGTTTGAGGGAGCTGGTGCTTTTCTCCCTGGAGCGAAGAAGGATGAGAGGTGACTTGATAGGGGAGTACAAGATGTTGAGAGACATATATAGATTGGATAGCCAAAGTCTTTTACCATGGCAGAAGTGGCTACCAACAAGGGGCGTAATTTTAAGGTGATTGGAGAAAGGTTTCTGGGGCTGTCAGAGATAGGTTCTTTATACAGAGAGTGGTGGGGCGGAATGCACCGCCAGTGGTGGTAGTAGAGTCAGATACATTAGAGATATTTAAGAAGACTCTTGAATAGGCACATGGAAGTTAGTACATTGAAGGTTATGTATGTTAGTCTAATCTTAGAGTAGGATAAAAGGCTGCCAAAACATTGAGAGCTGAAGCGCCTGCACTGTGCTGTACTGTTCTATGTTCCAAGTTTCACTCAGTTTGTGGATTCTCGTCGGTTGGTGAATGTGAGAGGAAGTGAGGCGGGTGAGGGAGTGAGGTGTGTGAGGTCAGGAAGCTGGCGTGGGGCGTTAGACCAAGACTTCCAATTTTGATGTGATTTGTTAGATTCACCTGAATGTCAGCACAATATGTGAGGTTTCCAAGACCAGACAAAATCCACAAGGTTCAGTTATTAAAACAATTCTTGGCTTGCCATTTGCTCCTGGTTTCTTCAGATACATTCTGTTGTATGACCTACAATTAGTATCTGAGCATCCACAGGCATGTACAATTTTATTTTGATCCTGGTTAATGTGAAGGTACATTTAGTGGATTTAGTTTCAGAGGGTTCACTGTGAGACATAAGATGCTGCAATAGACTGTCAATTGTAAACGTTTTCACCCAGTGTCTGGTCCGGGGGGCAGATGTATGGAATCTGGAGGTCATGCCAGATGTCATCACCATAGGTAACGTGTGCAATGTGTTTATGACACTCCATGTCCATACATCTGCTCCCTGGGCCAGGCTCTGACTGATGATGAATTTGTAAGGCATGGTTCCTGGTCAGTCATTGGTATCTAATTTAGACAGCATTTGTACCTACACTGAGAGCAGTGATAGCCTGTTGGCTAGTTCCCTCCTGCACAAGGCGGATCCCAAATGAACCTCTGTTAGAGAATGTTTGAATGACTGCCCTGACCCAAGTTGGAAACTGCCTGGTCAGATTCTGGAGCAGGCCAGTGTCTCACTCAGTGCCACAGGCAGCTGTGAGGTCCAGTAGCACTGTACCCGAATTCAGGCCTTTTGAAATCCACTTTGAATGTTGGTCATGATGCAAAGTGATGGGTTTACTGATCTGAACAATGATCAGGAGTTTGCCATGTTTGTTAATTGGGCAATAATATGATATGAGCTACAATTATTAAACTGAACAATAACTGCATGATCTCTGAAAACAATTAAGTTGATTCTATATTGATGGAATTAAAATATAAACACGAAAAATCTTTTATTATACAAAAGTAAGGAATCACAGTTTGTTTTGTATCTAAAACGAACATGTCTGGCTATTTTGGTGATCACAATTACAATTGAATCTCAGTATTCAAATACATACATTGTCGCTCTATCATTTACAACGTGGCTGACATCTAACTGATTACGTATTCAGATTGAACAAATGATTGAAAAATCCAATAAACTTACAACTCTTACACATATAAATATAATCAATCGATTTAATTTCTCACCTGAAATATGTGAGCTTCGGCTATTTGCCAACAATTCTATTAGTTTTAAAATAATGATGGAAAAGGATAGACTCGATGTTAATGTTAATGTTCTAAATTGAAGAAATGCCAATTTTGACGGTATTAGGCAATAACTTTCAAAAGCTGATGGCAGCAGATGTTCGCAGGGAAAGGGATGGCTGGCAAATGGAAAGCCTTCAGAAATGAGATAACGAGAGTCCAGAGACAATATATTCCTGTTAGGATGAAAGGAAAGGCTGGTAGGTATATAGAATGCTGAATGACTAATGAAATTGAGGGTCTGGTTAAGAAAAAAGAGGAAGCATATGACAGGTACAGGCAGGATAGGTCGAGTGAATCCTTAGAAGAGTATAAAGGCAGGAGGTGTATACTAGAGAGGGAAGTCAGGAAATCAAAAAGGGGACATGAGATAGTTTTGGCAAATAGATTTAGGGAGAATCCAAAAGGACTTTACAAATACAAAGTTCAACAAGACAGCCTTTGTGTGGAGCTGCAGGAGTTAGGGAAGATACTAAATGAGTATTTTGTATCACTGTTTACTCAGGAGAAGGACATGGGCGATGTAGATATACAGAGAAATAGATGGTGACATCTTTAAAAATGTTCGTATTACAGAGGAGGAAGTGCTGATGTCTTTAAATGCATAAAAGTGGATAAATCCCCAGGACCCGATCGATCAGGTGCAGCCTAGAACTCTGTGGGAAGCTAGAGAACTGATTGCTGGGCCTCTTGCTGACATACTTGTACCATTGATAGCCACAAGTGAAGTGCCAGAAGACTGGAGGTTGGCGAACGTGGTGCCACTGTTTAAGAAAAGTGGTAAGGATAAGCCAGGGAACTATAGACCAGTGAGACTGACGTCAGTGGAGGACAAGTTGTTGCAGGGAAACCTGAGGGACTGGATGAACATGTACTTGGAAAGGCAAAGACTGATTAGGGATAGTCAACATGCCTCTGTGTGTGGAAAATGATGTTTCACTAACTTGATTGCATTTTTCACAGAAGTAACAAAGAGGATTGATGAGAGCAGAGCGGTGGCCGTGGTCTATATGGACTTCAGTAAGGCATTCGATAAGGTTCCCCATGGGAGACTGTTTAGCAAGGTTAGATTTCCTTGAAGTACAGGGAGAACTAGCCAGTTGGATACAGAACTAGCTAAAGGTAGAAGACAGAGGCTGGTGGTGGATTGTTGTTTTTCAGATTGGAGGCATGTGACCAATGGAATGCCACAAGGATCTGTGCTGGGTCCACTACTTTTTGTCATTTATATAAATGATTTGCATGTGAGTATCAGAGGTATAGTTAGCAAATTTGCTGATGACACCAAAATTGGAGGTGTACTGGACAGCAAAGAAGGTTACCTCAGATTACAAGAAGATCTTGAACATATGGGCCAATGGGCTGAGGAGTGGCAGATGGAGTTTAATTTAGATAAATGTGAGATGCTGCATTTTGGGACAGCAAATCTTAGCAGGACTAATACTCTTAATGGTGAGGTCCAATGGAATGTTGCTGAACAAAGAGACCTTGGAGTGCAGGTTCATTGTTCCTTGAAAGTCGAGGAACAAGTAGGTAGGTTAGTGAAGAAGGCATTTGGTATGCTTTCCTTAATTGTTCAGAGCATTGAGTACAGGAGTTGCGAGGTCATTGCAGCTGCACAGGACATTGGTTAGGCGAATTTTGGAATATTTCCTGCAATTCTCTTCCCCTTCATGTTGGTAGGATGTTGTGAATCTTGACAGTGTTTTAAAAAGATTTACAAGGATGTTGCAAAGGTCGG
>NW_025215113.1:0-64396 GCF_004010195.1 Chiloscyllium plagiosum | reverse complement strand
CTTTAAGCTGATTTAATTGTTACATAATACTTTACAACCTTATGGGTAGAACTAGCTTAGCAAGAAATAGGCTTAATCTATGCCAATGATTGAGTACATAAATGGCCATTAAGACTGGATTAAAAAAAAACACTGGGCACTCACATCACATCTTGGGCAGCTTTGCTTATGCATTTGCTGTTGGTGAGTGCATTTTTAATGTTGAATTGAACTGTACAGACCAGAAAGACTTGAGGTTCAATGCACAATTTATGTTGGATTAACTGATATCAACTAGTTAGGTATAATATTAACCTGCATGATTGTGAAATAAGGAAAGAAAAAAATAAATGAGGGGTCATGATCTTGATCATCATTGATTCATAGTGGAAAATGTAAAGCTTTTGTCATTAGCCGAACATTCAACATTTTCATGGCTGAATGTGCCAATGGCAGTCAATGACTTGGCTAACATAAGGTGAACGATCAGGAGCTTTGAGACTCCCTCCTTGCTCTATCGGCATGCTTAACAGAATTGGGGAGAAACAAAAAAAATTACTAAGAATGTTCATTATGTGCGATAATACTGGACGAATACCAAAACTCAAGCTGATGTGGTTCAAATTCCAAACTGCATTTCTGAAATACAATTGACAGTTTGTCTCTGGTACAAACACAGGCTTGTTTGCAGTTTCTTTGTTAGCTCTGTTCAGCGACATCTTACCTGATGGTTATCTCCTTCCAAAAACAGTAACCTCTGGTGCAGAGCTGCTTGCTATGTGGTAAAGCTGGATTTTTAAATTCTCAATATGCACCAGAGAAAATGCCAGTAATATTGGTCTATGGCAGGCGCAACAACCTAATTTGACATTTAAATGCTTATTAAACCACTAAGCTCCTATGTCAACTTTGGCCTACATGGTAAATCAAGGCTGGATCTCTCAGCTGGAAAGTGTAAGTGATTCAATGAACCTGGGGATGACTTTTAAGGTCTCCAAGACATAAATTAGACCAAGTAAGCAGACTTAACCCTTTGGAGGCAAATTTTCTTTCTTACTCTCAACATAAACAGGGACAATGATTTTATGATCTTATTCTATCAACTATGAGTGAAAATAGTATGGCTACATACTGTGAATGAACAAAACTGTTATTTTTAATTGTGTAAACACATACATCAAGTTACACCAAGCAATAAAAATTTTTTAATTATTGCCATAATCCAAAATTAGGCCCAGACCAAAAAGATAACATCACAATTCCGATGTGAACTGAAATTTAGGTTAACATGATTCGAGATGAGTGCTGAATCCATCAGACTGGATCATATTTTTTCAATTAGGCTCCAATTCAAATAATTTTCAGCATGCGAAATCCGGGTGGGGAAGGGAGGTATAGAAATAAGGGGTAATGTAATAATATTGCTTGGAAAAACAAATATAATCCCAATATGCAACATCTAATTGTTTGAATATCAGATGTCATCGACTTAGAATCTGACCTTCACAGCCCACACATAACTTTGCCACTTATTACGTATGAGCTCTAGGCACTAGTGAAGTACAGTGGGGATTAAAAAAAAGGAAGATAAATATCATCTGTATTTTTGAAATCACGTGAAATATGACTTTCCTTTCAATTACTAAAAAGGAAATTCACTGAACCAACATAACACATATGTTGGTTCTGATATGTAGGAGCACCATAGGTTTTTATGAATATATTGAATCTGCATTATCTTGCATGATATAAATTGGAGCTTTATTCTCACTTGTGTAATACCTAATAGTGGTATTATTCCTTATTAAATATCTAGTGGCTGTGTTAATACATGGAATAAAAAATGCGAAGTGGTATCATGTATAAACTGTACAATGATAGCACTATATGCAATTGCTTTGTTATTCCACATAAGATACATTACATTTGCAACATCTTTTCTGGAATGCAGTTGCCATATTATTTTATATGCAATGTATTGTGGTCATGCCATGTTTTGTTGAATATATATTGTCAACATTATTTTCTGTTGAATATATGGCCACTGTATCCTATCCAATAGTTATTAGAATCTCTTCTGATTTTATATTTATCCACAAGGTTGTTGTTGAATCCAGTAATTCTATTTATAACATTAAAACGATAATTGTTATTGTATGACCACGACAGAAAACAATGGCAGAGTACAAATATAATTCAAAAAATAATAATTTAAGTGCAGAAATCTTCCTACAGGGTTGATTTTAAAAAAGTATTTATGTGATTATATAAACAGGATATTGTAAAAGGCAGCATAAATGAATTAAAATATCATACTCTATAGCAATCTGGTTCTGCAGGAAATTTTGAATGTATACATATATTTTGAATCATGGAAATTGTGGTAGAAAGAATGCATTTGACACATCACATCTGTATCCATCCCATTTCTCTAACTAGAGCTGTCTCCATTGATCTGCATGAGTAGATACGCCTATAGGATTTACTATCCCTATAGTAATGATTTACCAACCTATTGTTACGTGCTTGGGCTCAGACTGTGGGAAGATTAATTAAGGTATTAAAGATGCCCTTGTTAGGGCAAATAAAGAGAAACTATTTCCTCTAATGGAGTAATTTAGAGCAAGGTGGCATAATCTTACAATTAGAATAAAATCATTCTATTGTGAAATCAAGAAGCAATCATTCACACAAGTGTAATCGGGCTTTGAATCCCTCTTCAACAATCCTTCAACATTCCCAAAAAATAGTGAGCTGGAATTCAATTAAAGTTTTCAAGACCGAGATTGATATATATTTTTGTGATAAATATGAAAAGGAATAAAGAACATATGTCAAGTGCCAAATTACAAGCAGCCATAATGTTATAGAATGACAGATCAAATTTGAGGGGCTTAATGAATGACTCACTTGTGCTATATTCAAGGCCAGAACACCATGTGTCCCTATTAAAGTTACTGCTTCCAGTTTTTTTGTTTTCCATCTCTGTTGTTTTTCATATTTGCATATAAAAACACAATCATACTTCTCTGTATATTTTACTCTCCTTTGCTCCTTAATCTCTCTTCACTATCTCTCTTCTCTTGATCTGCACTGAGGTACATAATTGAATTTGCTATCATACATTGGTTTGCTCCCTTCGAGTACTTGTTCGCAACACTTCCCTACATGACCTAAGATAATTCCAAGATTCTTGTCCCTTGGGTTTATTCATTTCAATGAAAACGCACAAATGCTAGCATTTGGTATTGCCTCACTTCAGTTCATTGGGAGTCCATCCTTTTGTAAAACCACCTCCTGTTTCAAAGTATGCAACCTCCCTCATCTTTAAAATGCTCCTAATTACACCTACCAACATTCATTCAACATAGTGAACTTTTTCTTTGTATGACTTAGCAAGGATACTGGTAGCATTTTTGAGACTTCGAGCATTGAGTTTTAGCTAATCTTTTAATCCCTCATGCCTCATATTCCTTGGTAAAGATCCCTCTGCTGTTCTTTCAACAATGTTAGCTCCCTTATGAATCTGATCACTGGATACTCAATCTTTTCCCCCTAATATTTCGGATATGCTTCAGCCTGTTAACCGTTTTAGCATTTGCATTATTATCCTTGTTGATGTCTTTCACAAACCTTTCTGAAAATCCTCTCTGCTGCTGTATTGCTTGCGAATCTGCTTCATGCTAATGAAACAGTAGATTTGACCTAATATCATTACCTACTATATAATATAATGTGGCACTCATATAAGACCATTACTTCAAAAAGTTAGCAAATTACAAATTGGCTTTCTTGCAGTTTCACTTTTTAATTGATAACTACTGATGGCTTTTACTCACAAACTTTCAGAGTTAGTAGCATATATTATTTGAAAGCTGTCAAACCATGTTAAACATGACTGCACAATCAAAAGCCCAGGCGGCCCTGATTCAACATGTATCCATGTCTAGAATGCATGTTTATAAAGTTCCAGGGATCATCCAATTCCCACTTCACTTATATCAGCAAGACTTAACTCACTCATTAATCTAAATTCTTTTGCAACTTTAATCTACATGTTTAATTAATCATAAAATGAGGCAGTAAGTAATTTCAGCAATGTGTGGCTTGTTATCAGATGCATTTAATCACTCCACTGTGAGCTCATTTGGAAACACCTGAAGATGTCTAGAGTGGTTTGAATAAGCATAAATTATTTTTTGTCAGTGTACTTCAGTCCACTATCAAAGGAAGTGTCAACTAGGATCATACTTAATTCCACAAAGAATACAGAATGTCAGTAAACAATAAATGGAATGTCATATGTCTTCTTTTGTTTCTTTTAAATTACCTTTTATTTCAGAAAGTTGTAGGTTCAATTCACTATGGACTTGAGCTCATAATCCAGATTGTCACTTCAGTGTATCACTGAGAAAGTGCTGTATTGTTGAAGATGTTGATTTTTAGATGTGACCTGAAACTGATGCCTTTATCTGAGATGTTAAATTAAGGTTCTTTCTGACACTATATAAATACAAATTGTTTGTTTAAATTGTACATGTTGTTGGGTTATTCCTTTGCTCCTCCAATTCTCCCTCTTTTTTTACCTAAAAGGCAGTGATTACAGGGTCAGGGAGGCTGATGTTATTTGATACTTCACTTAATTCACTGTTCTTCAACAAACCTTGAAAGAAACCCAGCATAGCAAAGCCCCATCCTATTCTTACCACTATATGCACAGTCCAGCAATGCTCACTGGATTCAAACCAAAGGTTTTGCATGGATGCTACATGGACAATTTTCATTTGTCTGTCCTAGTCTCCTTGAGCTCTGAGTTTTAGTTATTCTGTTGAGCAAAGACTGGGCATAGTCAAGCATGGGTCACCACTGCAGTCTCCATCACCTAGCAGTGGAAGAACTTTGAGAACCACTTATGTATACTTTAAGAAACTCATGGTTTTGGCGATGGCTTGGTGTGTGAACATGACAAAATTTTTTTTTACAGAGAAAGATACTAGTTTCTGCTCTAATCAAACAGAGGTTTCTGTATTATGGGTCAGGAGCAGACTGTTGCTCAACAGAATTTTTGCTGCCAATAGTCAAATTGGTTAATGTTGCTGGGCAGCTTCCTCTGGCTGCATTCCTACTTGCCGCATTAGCCAAACTGACTCTTGTCGGTTTAAGTATTAATACATACAGATGTCTGTGGAAATGGGAGGGGTCTGAGTTGTGGCTCAGAAATTAGAGTTTACCTAATTTTCTTTTCTTGAAAATTAGCCACAATTTGCCCTGTCTGTCCAGTGACTTGATAATTGCTGTGTAACTAACCTAGTACAGTGATAATTCCTTCCTTTTAAAAGAATGAATTAAGTAATAATGTATGCTTCCATGTTAATGAAATTGTTATTATTCCTTATGTTCTTACAAACTGACATTTGATTTTTAAAAATATTTCCTGTTAATAATTGGGGCGAATAAATGATGATGCCTCACAATTGAATGTTCTAATTATTTTTTAATTAAGTCTTTGGGTTTGGAAGAGTTACCAATTGATTAGTTTCTGGTTGATTTGAGACATAAATCAAGTGTAATTCATATAGCTGCTTAACTTAGATGCTATCTTCCAGTATCTGTACCACACACCCCCATTAATTTCTTCTCTACTTATCCTAAAAGCAGTCTCTCCTACTTGATAGGTTTCCATGGGCTACTGCATGCTCTGACTATTTTGCTCAAATGGTCAATCTCTACTTCTGGAGCTAGATAGTGAACAGCAATTATTTGCTTAATCATAGAGAATGGGGCTTCAAACTAAGTTGGATCCTGAGGTCCACTCATGTATCCATCGAAAGTGATAAAGGTGGGAACCCTGGGTGATGAATTTGCTCTTATGATAACAACTTGGGCTATGATCAGGGAACAATGGGTTAACAGCATGAGTCTAAGAGATCATGATGTAATGATGGTGACTAGGAGAAGGCAGAAAGAGTCTGGAGATTTCACAAATGAGACAATCTGAGCTCATGTGGAACTGTAACTGTGTACAGGAAATAGAACATCTGTAAGTAAAAGGTTTTGTTGATGTGAACACAGTCAAGGCTTTTGAAAACCAATCATGCTTCCTATTGCCCCCAACCAGAAGACAAAGCATTAAACAAGTTAGACCAAGGAAACTTCTAGTCTATATGGTTGAGTGCCTTATTTAGTTGCTTGGGAACCTTTATTTATCTGTAGTTGGGATATTTAAGCAGGGGATTCAGAACGCCACATTCATACAAAAATTATTATGTTCCTTTCAATGTATTGCCTATGCATTAATTGTTGCTTAAGTTGGACTTATATGGTTTTATAATTGGGTTATATGGGTGATAATTGAGTTTTCACCACAGTGAGTAATCTGCTAACAGGTGACTAACATTATACTAGTCTGTAACCTGAAAGATAATAAGAGGTGATTCTGCTAGTTTGGGAAGCAAGAGACTGTAGGGTGGCTTCATTTATTTTTGTCCCTATATACTGAGGTGACACATTGCCATTGTTACATGTTCTAAATTATCAAACAGCTGTTGAATTTAATTTGCTTTCCAATTAACCCTGTTGTGTGTATCACTACAACATTTTGAAAGTCCAATGTAACAAGCAGCAGTGTAACCAGGATGACAGCTGATAAGCTTTACCTCACTGCTATGTGACAACATTCACTCTCACGTTGAGCTGTACCTCTCAGCTGTCCAAAGAATGCTCCAGAGTCCAATTACTAGTAAAGGAATGCTAATTGTCCAAACTGGTAACTATGGAATTAAAACATAAGTGTCAGAATTCTTTCCGTGCAGGAAAAAAAATCAGCGTAAAAGAAAAGAATAAAATTATGAGGAGAAATGCTGTTGCCCTGGTTTTTTTTTGGAACTTGCTTAAGTCTTGATATTTTGCCAATTCATTACCATTAGTTCATCACAGGACATGTAGGGGCTGACCTCCAACACTGCATTGACTTCTCCCTGCAATTCAACTTTGAGAATTAGGCACAAGAGCCTAATAACAGAATACTCATAGTGATCTCCAGAAAGATGATGAGCAAGTGTACTACTCAGAGCAAGCCTGATTTTCACATGGCCCATACGTATTGGTTTGAAGGTGATGTTTATAGAAGCAAAGCAGCACAGATTGTATCTTTTCTCAGGAACAGCCCTTTGACAGGATTTCACAGGGTAGTGTCATTGCCTGTTTTCTAGCAGAATTTCTGCCACTCTTTTCTGCCATTAACACAGTTTAAAGGGCCACTGCCATCAGCAAATTCTAACTTGCAATCCAAAAAAAACTGTTATAATCTGTACTATTTAGCTTATAAAGCAATAAAACATTATTGAGAAAGAACAGGATTTGTCACATTATGATATACTTTCAGGTCCCATGTTAGCAATCAAAAGTGATGTGCTTTGCCTGATGGGTCCTATGTTGCTATGTCTCAATTCCAGGATTGATGACTTGATGTCTCAGTGCAGAAAAAAACAGGTTGAAACAAATGTAAATTGTGCAAATGAATAAATATTGGAGCATAGCTGGAGCCTCACTCAATAATGCTATTTACAGCCCACAGTGGTATATAGATCAATATGACCAATCTGTCTCTGGTTCAAACAATAGCCTATGCTAAGGTAGCTTATTTCAGCCGATGGGGCGATCTTCTAATTACCCCTGAATCAGGGAAGAGGGCGGAACATTTTGGAAGCATTATGTTATAATTTGAGAGATTGGCCTTCTGTTAGACAAGGGCTCCAAATTGAGATGTTAATCCACTATTTCTATTTTCAGCTGATGAAAAGGGAGTATTTTCATCATTTAGAGGTTTTATTTTAACTCTTGCAGAGAAAACAAAACCAGCCAGAGAAATCATTTGCTCATTGCTGCTCAGCCATGCCTGTGCGTTCAGTACACATGCATGGACATTGAGTATGGACAGTATTAAGCCAAATATGCTGTCTTTTTTGGTGGAACAACATGCCACTGTTTACTTGAAAATCACAAGATGCAAATGACCATTAGATGAGGCATTGGCAGGTGAGTGAACACCTGTGAATTGCTCAGCAGGGCTGCGATCGGGTTAGTGCAAAATGACGTTAACAAACGGGGTCCAACACATAGGCAGTGGACAAAAGTTTTGCAAATAACTTGGCTGCAGTAACTTGATGTAATACCAGATTCACTCGATTTAGCTGTTCAGTTAAACAGAATGTATCAAACAATCCCTACAGAGATTTCTGCTTTTACTTCTGAAAATGAGGAGATATTCTCCCAGCCGTGAATTTAATAATAATAATAGCCAAGAAACTACTAATTACGCTCTGTACCTCCACATCTGCTTAATGCAATGCACCACTTAAATTAATTAATGATTTCAATCATGAACTTCTTGAAAAATGTTATGATTTCTCTCATGTCTGCAATCCAGTGACCTGGGAGTGTGAAATCTGTATTATGTAGCAAGTAACCAATTAATTGATTTGCAAATTATTTAAAGTTTGTTATGCCCAAGGGAGCACTCAGGCTAACAACAGGAGTTTTCCCTCTTCCTCTGGCATGAAAAAAGCATTCAGTTTACAGTTGGGCATTGACTGTTTCAACACCTAACAAGCATGTATGAGTAGTGCCTGTGAGCTGAGCTCAGGTATTGGCAGATCCCAGTGTTGCTGTCAAATCTTTGGTTTAAGTATCGGATAAGTGGCTGTTTCTGTTTCCTGGTATCAGGCAGCCTAATCTCAGCTCCCATTAGCAATTGCTGTCATTCAGACACACAGTGTCTGGCTGATTTAAATAAAATGAAATGAAGATAGTTGTTTCTGGTCCCTTGGCTTCAGTCATTGCCATAAACATATGCTCTGCGTCCTGCTTCTTTCCATCTTATTTATGACTTTAATTTGTTGTGTGGGCTGCGTTAGAAATTAAATTTAATACAATTCTCCGAGGGACCCTGTCATATAATAACATGGTAATTTCTGTGTATCCTTTTGAAAAATGAGGAAATTAATTCTTCTTGACATGTTCTAATTATTCCAGTGTGAATGGCAAACCTACTTTCCCGGCCCCTGAAGTGTTATAGGCAAGTGGCTGTGTTGCAGCACTGAGGTGCTAATGCTGACCAGCAGTGCGTTTAATTTGAAACATGAGTAGACACCTTTCAACACACCTTAGTAATATGGGAGTGCTTTACAAAAATTAATTCACAACTTATTTAGCGGCTTAGCCTCGGGGTTAGTATATTTTTCTCTCCCAGTCTGGTGTTGGCTTCTCAAGAGGAATTTTTATTGCTGTAATTTATTTTTTTAACCTACTGTTTTTCATTAATTGCACAAACACAGCTCGAATAGTTTGAGGTTTTAACAAATAGCAACTTTTTTTCCCCTTTCAGTCAATTTAAGAAAGCAATCAGTTACCAACTCTGAAATACTTATTTTCAATTTCTCCCTTCCTCAAACTTGGAGCCAGGGAGGGAGAAAAAAACAAACAGATTTGGAGACATCTTCATCTCCCGCAGCATTACCGCAGTAGAATCAAACCAGAATGATGTGGATAGTGAAAATTAATAAGGAATTTTGTCATTGGGGGATTACTGGCACCCAAACTGGTTCAATAGGAAAATTTATCAATCGGGATTAATGGGGTGGAATCTTGTGAGATCCCCTCCACTCTGAATTGGTAACCAGGTCATTTAATCAGACAGGAGGGTGTTGCTGGGACATCACTACAACCTTCTTATTCATATCAACCTGCACCGGATTGAGGGATCGAACATCATAAAGACCTGGTGAGAGCCAACCTTCCCCAGTCTTTTGTGCTGAACCCTCTCACTTCCCTCCTTCCCTGATATTCTTTTCTTCATCACTCACCTGTGGCCTGGTATCATGTGGCAATCCTAGGCATTAGGTACGTGCCATACTGGCAGAAGCAACAGACTTTGCTGGAGCACAAAGGAGCTGCCTGCTTCTGATTGGCTCACAGTTCTTATTGGTTAGACTTTTTCACCTGGAGTCCTTGATCCTCAGGGATAAGCTTGCTGCTGCCCTGTCAAATGCCTAGAGTAAAACAATGCGTCTTCCCAAAATGCATCAATGTGGCTTCTGATGGCAATCCAGCTGATGGCTGAGGCTTCCCTCCTTCACCCTCACAAGTTTCCACCATGGGATGGGGTAGTTTATAGGTGGGGAAGGAGAAAATTGGTTATTCAAAGCCCATCAGTAGGCTAATACTTTTGTGCATGGGCATACATCATATGATGTTGCACTGAGTACAGAATTGTGCTGATTTTGATGATTTCATAGAGTTAATGGTGAGATATTACAATTGGCTTTGTGATCTCAGGACAGAGAAGGGGGAAGGGCATCAGCTGTGGCCACAATACTTCTTCTCAGAGCTCACAAATGAAGTTACCTTGGGCCCAGCAGCAATCATAATTCAGCAATAATACTTACTTGGAGGAGGGAGGGGAAAAGTCTATGCAAATGACTTCTTTCTTATGAAAATGGTACATATCTACAAACAAAATTTGAGATTAACAAAGAGATAGGTTTTCTCGCAAGAAACCGAATATACTGAACAGGCAAATATTTCAGTTCTATGACAAATATGAAAGGGTATCTTACTTGAATAAGCAAAACTAAGTATGCAACAAACCCGTGCTTCTCTTATCAATACATAGAATGTACAAAATATCATCTCAGCAGTACAAGTTACAACATGAAATTCCTTCTTGTCTTTGAATGCAAGAAAAGTGGTTAAGAGACTGGTACAATTGCATTTCTGCACATAAATTGATCTATGATTACAAATAATTTTAAACACTGGGATTTACAGGCTTTGTTCTGTTGCAAAGTTTTGGAAATAATTCACCGGAAATAATGTACTCTTCTTCCAAATTCTCAACACACATATTCTGACAAGGGGAGGAGATGGCCTAGTCATATTATCACTGCACTGTTAATCCAGAGACCATAATTTCTGGGGATCTAGGTTTGAATCCCACCACAACAGATGTATTCAACAAAAATCTGGAATTAGGATTCTATTGATGACCATGAATCCATTCTTGACTGTCAGGAAAACCCAGATGGTTCACTAATGTCCTTTAGGGAGGGAAACTGCCATCCTTACCTGATCTGGTCTGTATGTGACTGCAGACCCACAGCAATATGGTCGACTGTTAATTGCCCTGAGGGCCATTTGGGATGTGCAATAAATGCTGGCCCAGACAGCGAGGCCCACAACTTGTGAATAAATACTAAGAAAAAAATGTTGCAACACTTTGACAAGCATTAACATAGGAGTTAAGCTATGTATTACAGATAAGACCGCTCAGAATCCAAATCTTCAAACTTATTGAGAAAATACTAAAGTGTTCTACAATTAGAAAATCTTAGTGTTTGCTGTGGTGAGGAACTTGATTCTAAATTTGTCTCCAATGTCTGCTCTTTTATAGAACTCATGTGACTTGAAAAGTCTGGGAGTCTGCTTCTTCCTTCACAGATCTGGCCAGACTTGTTTGGGTTTTTCCAGTACTTTTTGTTTGCATTTCAGATCTTCAGCATTTTGCTTTCATAAAATATTGGCAGCCTATTTGTCAGAGCTTAAAAGGTAGCTTCTCAGTGGGAGGCATTATCTATTTGGAGTGTTGATCCTCATTAAGATATGTATTTCAGTCTTGGGTGCATTTCAAGGGTTGTGAAACTTTGGAATACTATAACTTAGAGAGGGTGGATGCTTAGTTATTGATTATATTCATGAGAGGGGCACATATTTTTGGATACAAAGCAAATCATAGAATATAGGAGATAGTGCAGAGAAGTGGAGTTGAAGCAGACATTCAATCACAATATTAGTGACTAACAGGGAAGGCTTAAAGTGTTGAATGTCTTTTTGCTGTTTCTGTTCATTAAGTTATTATGTTCTTTTTTACACAAGGGATCCTAGTACAGCTCAACAGTTCCAGGCCAGCATGATGCTGACAGGCCCTGAGGCCGATGCAGCTGAATCTAGTGGGCATCATCATCTGTGTACATGGGTGCTGAAGGTCCATTTCTTTGGCTATGACAGACATGGAGCAGGTGGTGGGCATTACATAGCCGATGGTGAATTGACCATAATGTTTATGGACAGGCTTCATTGCCATTCCATTGATGAGGTTCTTGTACACTTTGAGCAGTTAGCTGTTTGGAGACACTGGCTGCATTGCCAGTCTACTCATTTGGAAGAGATTTGGGACTGAAACTGGGATGTTCCAGGTCTGTGCAACTATGAATCCCACATGATCTGTCTCAGTCATTGTGGAAATGTCTGAATGCCTTGTGTTATTTCAATGGAGCTTGTTGGCCCATAGATATTTGTGTGGCTAACATGAACCATACCAGACATGCCTCTGCTAATGAACATTGCATTGCACAGATAAATTCATAATCCCAGCAAAAGACTCCACAACCTTCACTATGAATGCTATGTGATTCTCTGTGTTGCAAGAGTTCTGCACCACTTCAGGTGAGTATCAGCTACTGCATCCAACTGGAGATCAACTCTAGTTAACTGACGCAAGGACACTGCCTTCTCTCTGCTCCTCCTTTCTTTCTGTATTTTTAGTAAGTATCATTAATGCTGGAATTAGATCTTGTTACATGCAATATTATATTTCTTGTCACATGCATTGTGAAATGTAGAGTCAGGTTTCACTTGTGTCTTTGCATCAGTGAAATCTAAGGACACATTAGTCTTGTAGCAGATTCAGATTGGCAGTTGTTATCATAGAAATGAATACAGGTCAATATTGTTTTGAGCAGAGATCAGACACAGCCAATATCATATAGGAGCAGGGATCAGTAATATATCAATATTGAACAGAGGGAATAATATCTGAACAATACTGTACGCAGATAGAAGTTAATAACTGACCCAATATTGTACAGGAACAGAAATCTGCAACTAATAGCCTATAGTAGAGAAGAGCAATACTGATAATAGGTCACTTATTTACAGGATCAAAGATTAATAATACGCATGTGCTGTATAAAGCAAAGATCAGTAACAGACCAATAATGTACAAGAGTAGAGATCAGTGAGAAAAATGGCAGATCATCTCTTAATGGGAAATTCTCAGTTGGTGTTTGAAAGTTGAATATACAGATGTCAGAGTTCATTAGATAGACTCACTACTCAGTTACAATCAGTTAACCTGTTAACTGCTGGTTCAATAGTATATTGAGATCAGAAAGAAAAAGTGCCATTTGATCTCATCTCATTCCTTGAAAGTTTTGCTATTTTTGCTGGCAATTGAATCAGTGAAGTATTTGTTTGCAGCAGGGAATGTGGAGGAGGAAACAAACACTTTCACAATGTCACGTCAATGGGACTTGGCCAGCTGGCATATACCAGACTTGTGGGGAAAAGTTTCATTTGGATGCAGTTATCAGTTCCATTACAACTTAGAACAGTTTGTTTCTTAATGAGCTTCATGGCGGGGGAGGGATTGAGACCAGCGATCATTGACTTCATTGCCAAAGTGTGTGTGGATGGAGAGAGGAAGGCTTGAGATTAGTAAGTGCCCTGCTATATCTGAATGAACTCAGAAGAGGTGAGTGCAGTGACCAACATGTATACCGACGTATAAGATGAAATGTCAAGGGCGGCAATATTAACCACTCTGCTGTACTTGAATTGACTAACTTAAAATTGAAGCATGTTTACTGTATTTCACTCTTTATCTTGTCGTAGTTTTACAAATAATTATTACTTCAATTTTCAGCGTTGCTTCATCACTTTGCCCTACATGCTGTAACTACTAATTACAATGTATTTCAGTGTGCAAAATTTGTAATCTAAAATAATAATAGCAATCAGTTTGTATACTTAGATCTCAACATATTTTAATGATAAACACTTAATTTTAATCTTAATTCCAACAGTTTAACTAAAATTCCACCAAAAAATGTTTATTTCACATCAAAGCTGTGAGAAATGTCCAAACGCTTTATTAATGGGACAAAGTCTCATAAAAGCAAATGGCTGTGTCTGAATTTGAATGCTCGGAGGGCAGCCAATGCCTGCACCTGTTGTTGTTTGGATGATAATAGGAGTTGTGGCAGAGGGCACTCAATACATTAGTCAACCATTGATACCATGCTGCTGAGACATCTGCCCCACTTCTGCTGTGTTATCCTGTGCGTAGAGGACTGCACTAAATAGAAAAGTCATGAAATTTATTATTGAATAAATTTGAAGTCTTTGGATTCTCCTGCACTGAAGTCATGTTGAAGCAAATGTTTCCTGGTGCACAGTAAATGACTGGGTTTAATATTGCTATACATACACTTTGCTCACAAACAGCCTGCAACACAGTTTTCAACGGGGAGCATTATTTGCTAGGTCAATTACATGCAGTATGACTCTGGATTAAAGTCATCGAGATTAGTTGCTGCATATAATGTGAGGTTGCCTTGAGGAGATAACCTGGCATCACTTGAACTCTGCTCTGGCTGCAATACTGCTGCAGTTGATGAGGAGCAAACATTTTTTAAAAGATGTTCCTCTGCCCTATTCTCCTGAAGGTATTGACTCGTTTGTTGGGGAAATCTTCACAGGCACTTGCAAACTTCCTGTTCCACACTTGAGGCTATTTGCACTGGCAGTAGTTTGAAGGGATAATTATATCTTGGCCCAATTCACACCAAATGTGCATCACTTCCAATAAGAGTTGCTGGTTCCTCTGGCTTGCTCAAGAAAATTCCAACTAAATTGGCCATGAACACCTTATAAGGTCTACCTTGAATTCCAAACAACAGCTGACAAAATGGGGCATTCAGGCAGAAGTTGAAAATGTATAAGATATTGATTGAAGGGTGGGAACAGCACATAATGATTGAAGTAATTATGTAGGTGGAGGGTGGGGCTGAGTGGTGACATGGAAGGAGGTGTCAGGATCCTGGGGTTCAATGTTGAGCTATCACCTGATTTCAAGGACTTGGATTGTGAAACTCAAAGCAGATGGGCTCCATTTATAGGCGATTTCAAACTAGAAGTGACTGCTAGTTCTTGAAAGGCAGAAAAATGAAGTGAACTAGATAAAGTACAAAATAAATTAAAACAGGTCAAATTTGGAAGATGTTTAAATATAATGAACTACAGTTTAGCAAGAAAAAGTACTCTACACACTATGTCAAAATTACTAATACAAAGGTTAAGAGAGATTCAAGCATGAATAGGCATGACATTAAAAATGCCTAAATATTGCAGAGAAATCAGAAAAGCAACTAGAATTCCAATCACGACAATGACCTACAAAAGGCAGGAGGCCATGATCATAGTGTTTTGATGTGACCACACCTTCAGTATTTGTTGAGGAAAAGTAAAGTTACTGAATTCTTACCAGATCATACGGCTGCTGTCTGATAAGAGTCACTGTTAGTGGTTTATATTCAGAGTTACCAGAGCCTCAGGTAAGGTGAATGGCAGGAAGGAGAGTCCATTATGGTGCAAGAGTTGAATGTTCACTGTTAGCATCACTCTGCCTTCCAAAGTAGCCATCTAACCAACTGAACTAACCAACCCCGAGTGTTGTGTACTAGTCACTAGATTAAAAGGGAGATGATTCAGAAAAGAGTGACAAGATTGATTCCTAATGTAGCAGTGCTATATTATGAGGAAAGACTAGAAAAACAAACCTACTCAGCCTCAAAAGGATCTAGCTGACAAATGAAAAAAAGAAAAAATTACTTTGGAATGATATCCAAAAGTACGACAGTGTTTTACTTCAAACTAAATTGTGACATTGGGATAAAGGATGCCCATTTGAAATTATACAGGGCCTTAGAAGTTTGGAGCTCCTTCAAAAGCTTATGATTAACATAGAGAATGGACTTCTGAGGGTGCTGTCTTGGTGATAAAAAAAAAATCAGGAACTTTTAAGCAATAGTTCAGATAACATGATTATTCTACATGCATCAGCCTAGCTCTTCTCATTTGTACCTAACTTGTGGCTTTGAAATAACAATCAGGAGTAGCACTTTAACTGACTTTTCCTTATCTAAGCTACAAATGACACCAATTGCATTAGGACGATCACCAGCCTAAACAAAATCAGCCAACTCAGAGTGATATCGGATCACCAAATAGAGATATGGACTTCTCAGCTCATATCATCCTGCTTATCAGCCAGCTGTGAGGAAAGTAGATGAAACAAACTTGAGTAATATAATTCCAAGATTATCCATTTAAGCATATTTATTTCCACTGAACTCTGTTTTGTGAGATCACAGAGCAAGACCAGATTTGACCATTTAATTCACTCTACTGGTTGCACCTCACTCTCCTTGAGTAGTTTTATCTCTGCAATAAACGAATGTGAACAGAACTCAAAATGTCAATTGAATTGATTGACTTCTCAAACCTCCGTCAACACCTGTCACTGTCCCTTGATGGAAAGCCTTGATGGAAAGTTCAACTTGTTTTAATCAAATCTGATGTAAGATGGACTTTGACATGAGCTGTAATATTTATTTTAGAATTGGTACAATTCTTATCAAATTGTACCATGACACTTTACAGAGAAACTACAGGTGGGAGAACTGGGATTTGACAATAATAAAAACACATGCATTTATTTAGCACCTTACTATAGCTCATAGAGCTTCTCAAAATATGTCAATTACTGTGATTTACTTTTAAAAGCAGTCTCACTATTCTTTTCTGTGTGAATGCAAGAGTCCGTTTCAGAGTAAGATTTCATAAACAGCATTGAAATAAACGAACATGAAATATGGGACCCACCAATATTTCACTGCATTGTCAATAATTTATAATTTATATTATTTTGATATTTTTAAAATTCTGAACAGAAAAAATAGATAATGGTGCCTACCTAGATCACTGTCCACCCCTTCCCAAATAAAGCAAGTGACAATTTTTATCTTAATTGTAGCCAGCAATAGCTCAAAAGGGAGATTACATTTTATATTTGTGTGGTTGAGGAAGCAGTTATAGTTGCACATCAAGATGAACAATCCATTCAACTCAATTCATTGACAGCATGAATGGTTCTGAATTTCGGCATGTGGCCAAAGGTCTGACTTCAATGTTCACATTTAAATTTATGTTGTTCCTCATCTTTTATTTGTGGAACAAGTGGCTGTTCATCCCAGGCTCATCCTCAAATAGCTGTGAGTTGTTGAGATTCTCTGTGGAAGGCTGAGATCTGGGTCTTCAACACTCAGATCAGTTTGCAGCTGGTGATTTCTGCGTTCAGCCAGGAGGTGCATTACCTAGAGGTGGGTCTGTTGTCAGTTTGTAGGGTGTGGAGAATGTTTCAGGAGGAACTGTGGAATTTAAGATGAGTGCGTGGATTTTATTTTTGAGATTCCTTATCAATTGATGTGCTTTGTAAACTGCCAGCTAGTGGTATTCCTGAAGAGGATCTTTTTGCTACAGATGATTAGAAGTCTCAACGCTAATACAGGAAGGCAAAATCCAAGTGGCTTCCTGAAGGCTTGTATGATGGCTTCTGAGCCAAGTTGAGTAGCAGTGCTCCACTGTAAAGATGACCTGGACAAGTGAAGCCCTGCATTATACATTTGCTCTGCGTTTGCTAATAGTATCCATTAGTTTCTATATAAGATTCCCTCTCATATTAATCTTGACTCTTGTGTTCTGGCAGTGTTTCTGGCAGATCAAAGTGCAGTCAAGAGAGATTCCAAGATAATTTAGCATTGGGTCATGATTAAGTGTTCAGTCACAGGTCGGGACATTGTGATCTTCCCTGGGCTTTAGGTTTTTCAGGTGGAATTTAATCTTGGTAGTGTTTAGTTGGTGTTTCCATTTTCTCAAGTAAAAGGTAAAGACATCATAGTCCCATTCTCTTTGAAAGAGAGGACATGTAGTGAATTTAACCTGAGGGTCACCATGCATTAGGCGAGGGGGGAAATTGAGAAGGTTGGACCTTCATGGTAACCTTGGTCAGTGCTGGGATTGAACCTGTGCTGGTTGTGTCACTCTGCATTGCAAACCAGCTGTCTAACCAACTGAGCTAACTGATATCCATTTTTTAATTTGGAGTTTTCTTTTAATTTTCTGCAGTAGGCTTTCAGAGAATGTAGATCTGCAGTGAGTGTCCACTCAATATCCTGAAGTTCGAGCTCCAGCCAAACATAACAGCAGTGGCTTTGTGAGGGAGAGGTCTTTAGTAAATGTTTTGAAGGAAGCTGGTGTGAGGACTGATACTTCTAGGATTCTATTGTTGGCTGATTTGATCTACAAGGGGTATTCTTGGAACTGTCACAAATCAATGTGGAATTGATTAGTTGCATTATTTTCATGTTGCACATGAGATTAGAGAGATTCAGCAGCATGTCTGTGCATCACAGTGTGTCCTACGCACATGATAAGTGAAGGTGGTTCCTGTCTTCAGGCCTTTTGTGACACTAACGATGTTAAATGAAAAATGTGAGAGGAGAATCACTGATTCCAGAGTGGGAAATAATCTCTTTAGCAAGAGGTGTTCCGAATGTTACGTTTAATTGAAAGCATACTGATGGAGTGGGAACTGCGTGGGTTACTGAGTAGTTTCCCTATCTTGGCATTTGCCACAGTATTGGATTGGTGACATATGTTTGGAATGATGATTGTGCTGTGGATGTTTCTAAACAGCTTTTCTAGTCACTTCTTTTCCTTAGATCCATTCTTTTTCAGGAATTTAGGGTAAATCTCATTGACCCCTGCTGCTTTGTTTGGTTTGGGTACTGTTAGGATGCTATGAACTTGCTCTTGTGTATAAGGTTTTGAGATGTTTGCTCTGGAAAAGCTTTGAGATAATACATCAGGGTTGTTTTCAACCATCCATTTATCTTCCCTGCTGGCCAGTTTGTTTGAGTGTTTTAGGTGCTAGGAACCAATGACAACAGTGTTGATTCTGGTCTGCCGGTGTGGTTATTACTTAGCTGCTCCCAGGTTGTATTCTGAGTTTCTACATCTTTCAACTTGAGTGACATCAATTTTCTCCATTGTTCCCCACCATTTTATGATGTCTTCTTTGTTAAGAGATTCAAGTTCTGTGCTACCACATCGGGATTTTCAGTTTCTCTGGGTTCTTCCATGAATCATTCACTTCTCAGGCCCAGCACAGATGAAAGTTTTCGGAGCCCTGCAGAGCAAATTTGGTGGCGACCAGTTTGAGAATTAAAATAATGCTAATGTAGTTTTTAGAGAAGGGTAGGATTCAGTTAGCGGTGGTTTGTAATTATATACTGTGGTGAAACAATTGCTCTTCTACAGATTCCAGCCTGTTTTCAGCTTTTAGTTTAAGGACAGTGTTCAAGACTAATGCAAATGGGGACTAGGTAAAGTTGGACATGGGGGAAAATGAGTAGCGCTTTTCCCTTAGCTATTGTTATCATGTGTCATGAAGCAAAGGTCTGGTGAGTAGTTGTATTTCACATGTTGGAATGGAATGTGTTGGGCTGCTTTACATTCTGCACATGTTTTGGGCCAAGCACAGATGCCTGAACTCATTTTTTTTTGTTCCAACATTTGAGTTGCTGAGGTACCCTTCATATGATGCTGACTATTGAAATTGCTAGTTTGATGTTTGGATATACTGCAGGCTGTATTACTGTATTGGGTATCAGGGGGTATCAGGTCACTTGCTGGCTCTAGATGTTTGTGATGAACAATCTTAATTAAATTGAAGTAGGTGTTATCTGATTTTAAGTCTTCTGTGTCTTTGGTGAGGCTTTCCTTGATATAGTTGACTAGGCCATTTCTCTTGTTACCCCTGCTTGTAACATTTTGGTACCTGGGAATTTAATCTTAGTGGCTGGCATTGTTCATGAGGTGAGTTTGTTGTAGGTTAACTATGTCAGACGGTTCTTTAGTGAATGGTTTATGTTTGTCCAGATTATGCCTTTTCAACATTTAATGGGTAATGTTCTTATTACTGTCCTCTTTCTTGGATTTTTTACTGCTTGGACGCCCTATGACCGGGGCTCAGTTGCCTTATTGACATCATTAGTTTTCACATTTTCAGACTGGGAAATGTACTTTAACAGGAAGACCATGAGAAGGTTGCTGTCTCCCTCCCAGAGAGATGACTAAGAAAGATACATGTTGTAATGTTTAAAATTAGAAAACTGTTAATAACAAAATCAGTTGGTGTACTGTGATCGAGGTTTGATAAGTACATTTCCTGTTCCTTTTCTTCATATATTTGTAAATTATTTGCATTTTAAATATACCAGATCGAAGGAAGGGGAAAATTAGGGTTCATTAGAACACAAAACTGTAAATAAATCCATTGATAAAATGTTGTAAAGAATGTTTAAGTTTCATTTGCTTGAAGGACACCAGGATGATACCTCCAAGCCAAGGGTCCAATCAAAATGTTTCAATGCTAATAATGAGTCAATTCATTATTACTGCACAGTCAGAACTATTATTTATTGCTATTAGCTTGGTGACAGATAAGAGTATACTGATCTGCCTCGTCAAAGATTAACAGCTTCATTTGAGTAATTTTAAACCTTGATTGGGTGAACTCAAAATAGCTGTTTTCTTCAAAAAAAACCAAACTTTTTGTTATGAATGACAATAGACTTTAAAAAAAAATAAGATAATTCAGAAACTTTGCCAAGAATGATCATAGTTGTGCAAGAGGAAGGTTGGAGTACTCTAGAAGGAGAGTTAAATTTATGATGGTTTCATGTGCAGATGCTGATGAGTAGACAAGATATCATATTCATTCAATGTTGTACACAACTGTGCACATTAGAGTCCCAAGAACATAGCTCGGTTCATACGTACAGGGTCTATAATGTTTATTCTCAAACTGGAGTTTGCAGAGACAGAGGTTTTCCAGCAGAGCTTCGGGGGGCAGGCTGGTGAGAGATGTAAGTTCAGAGTACACCACAAGTTTGAGAATTAACGGCCAATAATATTGGGCTTCCTCAAAATGTAGTAATTGGTTTTAAGCTTAAAATAAGTGCTTAATAGGGTAGGTTGAGATTCTTAGGTATTTTCATTAGATTAAATTCACTGATAGAAGTTAGTACTAACTATATTCCTATAGACCATCAAGGAGGGGATGGTTTAAAACAATAAATTTAGCTATGTAGAAGAGCTTAAACATTTTTCTTTTAAAACATATATAAAAAAATGAGGCACACAATGTTGGCCTGTACAAGTCCACCTCAGTTCAGTTGAAGTCTTGATGCCTGATTTGTCATTCGGATTTCATTTTCCTCGATCAGTCTTGAGCTGTGCTTCTAGTTTAGCCACCATCAAAAGATGCAGAGATAGTAGGAAAACCAAATCACCAACAGAGTTCCCATTCTAATTTCACTGAAGCCCAATTCAACCAGTCAAAATCTGCAGCCCAGATCATTCTTGTAGTTCAGATTACTCCTACAATCCAGCATCGCCCTGTAGCTCACCAGTCCCGTTTCCCTTTGTAGAGAAAAATGTGTGATGAAGGGAACCTGTCAAGAGAAAAAAAACCTTAAGCAGTCAGGGATATGAAAAAAATTAACAGTTTAGATTTCCTTTTAGACAAAATATAATTTAATAAATAATGTAAGAGTCATAGATACGTGATTTAAAATATCCATAATTTTGCAGGTAGGAACTGAATTCCATCGTGGCAAGAAGCATTTAAGAGAAAACAAAAGATAATCTATGAATTTAAGTTATTTTGATTTGAAGCAGAAACATTTGCCTAGCATTTCATCTCTTGCTGGCATCGGGGTGTGTGAGTGGTGGGGAGGGGAGAGGGGAGGGGGAAGGGGGTGGTTTGTGGGGGTTGAGGCTGGGAGGAGTGAAAGCTGCCAGGTTGCAGGCACCACAGTATGGAATGAATTCAGCAGCCGAATTTACTGAAAAGTCAAAAATCTGTGCAGTATTAGTGGAACGCGCAGAAGCTGTGTTAATTGCTAGCTTGTATTCCATATGGTTCTATTTTAACAGAGCACATTCAGTGCAGATGGTCGGAAAGTGAGTTGGACAGCTTCTAAACTGCCTCTGACTGATTCATACTGTGAATTTACTAAACTTTAATGTTTAACTGTTCTGTTTGTTACATTCTTTTATGTGCAGTTCTTTTAGCCCTGAAGTGGGATCACTGTGCTGTCTAGTTAGCCTCTTTTGTTTAAACTTGGTCTCAATGAAAAGCAAATATTATGATATTTGCGGTCATCCTTCTTCTCTTTTTTCTCTGACTCCTGATAACCTCCTCCCTCCCCTCCCCCATTAACACAAATGAAAATACAGATTCAAATCACACCAGTAATCTGAAAGAAAAAAGAAGAGGGGACATAGCTGTTTAAACAGCATTTCAAAGAAATCCTTGTCTTCATGGAGCTTCTGTGAGCTTGTTTAGTTGCAGTAATGAAATCCTAGCCAGGAGCACTCAGAGGAACAGAAGATCAGTGCACAAACAGTTCAGGCTGGTATTGTTCACTCTTCAATACTTCATACACATCTTCATTTGAGCACTATCAAATAGAGTGTATTTACACCCTCTGGAATATTTAGAATCAAGATCCTGGACCTCAAAAGAATCAAAACCCATTGCACTAGTTTTCTTGGCTTATCAATATGCTTGATCCTGCAAGTGTTACACTCTGCCATTGTGAGAAAAAATGGCACTTGCAGAGAATTACAGTATAAAATTGTCACCAATTAATCAGATCAATGCCAGTTGTCTGAAGACCACTCAGCCACCGGCAACATTCATTATTTTGCTTTGTTTTTCTGTAAACAAGAGGTCACTTTCCTTCAGTTTCTACACATTTTATTTTGAAGGCAGAAATTTATGATAGTGGGTAATTTCATAGGTGTTGGTAGCTCTTCAATATCTCATCCAAGAAGTTTCTCAGTTTCGATACTGAGGGGATGATTTTTCTTGTCATCAGCTGAATGGTACCTGACTGAGAAAATCATCCATCCATTGCAGAGCCCACCCCTAGGTTACTGGCCAGATAACAAAATTAAACATGCCCTGTTCAATGTTGACCCATTATTTCATTGGAAGAACGACACTCATATCTAATCTTGTCTTTACCCCAAATCAAAATGTGTACTTTCTCGCTCAGCTAACTGGACACGGGGGCACAGAAACCCCAGCTGATGACGATTTCTCTTTCTCAAGCTGATGCCAACTGGTAATCGTCTCATTGTTCTCCATGTGAGGAATTACTAATAGAGCAGTAAGATAATTTTGGGACCTTCTTTGTATCCAAATTTATTTTGTATTGAATTTAAATAGTTGTTTGGTCATACAGAAATTATCCATAGACTGGAAGTGACCCATTTTGTTCAGTTAAAACCAAGCTGGAGAGTCACTGCTACACCAGATTTGTCTGCTGTAAGGCCCATGAACTGTGAATTTGTTATTTAGCCCCCTTTCAGTTTTATGTTTGTTCAACATAAAAATAGTCAACGACATAAACAGGATTATATACAAGATCAGCTAGTTTATTACACTATTGCTGTAAGTTATTAAGTAAAACTATTATACACTTAGTGGATAAAACACAGACCAAAAAATTAAATTCGGTAGGGATAACAAACATAAAGATGAGAATAAGGTCGGTCCATTTTGATTGTAGGACTGTTACTTGAAATTTTCTTTTGTAGGGGAAGGGGTTGAAATTTAACATCAAGTTCAGTAACTGCAATTGTTTCTGTAGTTAAGTAGTTGGACATTTGTCCCTCAGATGGACTGAGATTCAGGAAAGGAATAAATAATACTTTAGATTTGTTTCTATGGCATTTCAGATGGTAACCTGGCTTAGTATAGCAGTCGGCAGATTGTTTGTCATTTCCTCTCCCTTTTGAGAACCCTCTCTCTGATAATATTCTGTTTGAGTTGTTCTTGATGTTCTATTTAAAATGCTCAGAGTCTTATACAGATCAAACTCAAGATGGCTTCTATGTTAAATTTTGATGAATCATTTCCTACGAAGCAAAGGAATTTCCTATGTGGGGAGGGGGTGGTTGATCTTCCACGCTCCTGTTTATCTTAGAGATTTGAATTCTCACACCTTTAAGGATATATTGTGTTGTCCAAGGGTTAGTTGAATTATAAATAACTCCATTTGTGATTGACACTGAAATAATATGCCAGTCTGTCTGTTTTGTGACTGATAGTGAATTAACAAGGACCGTCACATGATTTCTGAAAGGCATCTAGTGAGTCGGGATCTCGAAAGGTCAGATTGCCTTCCTTTTAAAATATATAATGTTATAATTATACAGTTGTACATGGAGACAAAGGCCAAACTGGGCCAGAAACCTGTGTGTAGAAGCTGGGGAGTATCAGCATCAGTTACAGCGTTCCTGCTGAGCTGCAGGTGCACCTGACAGCATAGCAACATGTAAGGCACTGCACAAGTCTTATTCCCACTGCATAAAAAAGTTGAAAGGCATTATTCACTGAAAAACTGTCAAGGGAAAGCAACAAGATTTTAGATGGAACAACAATCAATGCTTTCAAAATCAGCAATGGCCCTTGTATACTCAATGGTCAAATACTGTGCATACAGGGATTGGTTAGCTCAGTTTGTTGGATGGCTGGTTTGTGATGTAGAGTGAAGCCCACATGAGTTTGATTCCAGCAATGGCTGATGTTACCATGAAGGATTCTCCTTGTCAACCTCTCCCCTCACACAAGGTGTGGTGACCCTCAGGTTAAACCACCACCAGTCATCTCTCTCTAATGAGGGAGCAGCCCTATGCTTTGCTGGAGCTACAGTGATTTTACTATACATCAGTGTGGAGCAGGTGTAGCTGCACTCCACCTTTGACATCCAATGGAGCCCTCAATTCAATCCTAATATCTTGTTGCCAATGCTATCACATATCACTCCTCCATCACTCACTGCAATGTTGCAATCTATTGGGAAGTCCAGCATATCAAAGAAAACAAATTGCTCTTCGTCCACTTGCCTTCAACAACATTGTTCAATACTGCTCAAGGATGTGTGAATCCTTTTGGACCCATGTGTTTTAACACTGTGACTTCAACCGTAATCAAACTTGAAAAGCACAAGCAAATACCTTGTGAAAGTCCCAATGTAGAAGATTCTTCTCTTCAGTCTTGCATGATGCCGTCGAGGAACTCTGACCTACATATCCACAAGCCATGGCAGAAATAAATATTTACTGCGCAAACATAAATACTTCTGAGGTTTGACTGTCATGGCCCAGAATAGTGTATGAAACCTATGACAATACATAGTTTGATTCACATAAATGAGGGAGGTATCACAGCACTCTTGGTCAGATTCTATGACATAACCACCTACACCATTAACAGTCAGTCGCAGCAGCGTGTACTATCTACAAGATGCACTGCAGAAATCCTTCAAAAATCCTCAAACTGCACCTTCAAAACTCACAACCACTTCCATCTCAAAGGACAAGGGCAGCAAATATATAGGAACCACCTGCAAGTTTCTCTCCAAGCCACTCACCATCCTGACTTTGAAATATATCGCTGTTCTTTCAGTCACTGGGTCAACATTCTGAAATTCCCTCCCTGACAGCATTGTGGGTCTATCCACAGCAGGTGGACTGGAGGGGTACAAGAAAGCAGCTCACTATCACCTTCTGAAGGGCAATTAGGGCCTGGCAATAAATGCTGGCCAGCCGGCGGCATCCACATTCCAAAAGTGAATAAAAGAAAGTAAATTTATAATTATTTCTCTACATCTAATATAGCTATAAGACTTACAAGAGTTTCATGTTGGATGGTTCAATTAGGCATTGAGCCATGGAGAGTAGGAAGTGACATGCTTCAGCTCAAATTGGGCCAACTTCAAGTAGCAAAGCTGCCTTAATGATAAGGGGTCCCATTTATCAGACGAATACTAGAGAAGCTTGGCTGACTCCATCCACGCTGCCTCATATCCTACTGCTATTGAGGCAGAGAGAAGTCTTTTTCTGAGTAAATTAAAGAATAACACAACAACAGCATTAAGACTGAGGTATATAGATAGCAGGGCAAGATGTTGCAGAAAATACGGCCTGGTGGCTATGAAGATATTCAGTTGTGATTTCCCCCATGAAGTCATGGAGTAAACAGCATGGAAACAGGCTCGTTGCCCCAAACCGGTCCATGCTGACCGTGGTGCCCACTCTAATTGCCTGCATTTGGTCCAAATCCCTCTAAACCCTTCCCATCCATGTACCTATCCAAATGTTTTTTAAATGTTGCTATTGTACCTGCCTCAACCACTTTCTCTGGCAGGTCAGGCAGCATCCAAGGAACAGGAGAATCGACGTTTCGGGCATAAGCCCTTCTTCAGGAATTTCCTGAAGAAGGGCGTATGCCTGAAACGTCGATTCTCCTGTTCCTTGGATGCTGCCTGACCTGCTGCGCTTTTCCAGCAACACATTTTCAGCTCTGATCTCCAGTATCTGCAGTCCTCACTTTCTCCACTTTCCCTGGCAGCCCATTCCATATATGCACCACTCTCGGCATGAAGAAGTTGCCTCCTGGGCCCTTTTGAAATCTTTCCCCTCTCATCTTAAACCTATGCTCTCTAGTTTTCAATTCCTCATCCCTGGGAAAAAGGGATTCATCCTATCTATACCCCTCATGATTATATACGCCTCATTAAGGGCACCCATCATTCTCCTACGTTCCAAGAATAAAGTCCTATCCTGGCTAACCTCTCCCTATAACTCAGGCCTATTAGTCCTCGCAACATCCTCGTAAAATCTTTGCATTCTTTCCATTTTAGCTATGTGTGTCCTATAACAGGGTGACCAAAACTATGTACAATACTCAAATGTAACCTCACCAATGACTTATACAATGGTAACATAACTGTAACATAACTTGAATGAGCCGTCCAGTTCCTTGGCAATTCAGTGTGACAATAAACGTTTTTCAGGTTAAGGGAACATCGATAACGGTTATCTTTGTCACAAAGTTTGAAGAGCACTGATGGAGTTAGAAGTGAGATAAATTTGTGCCTCAGTGAAACATATACACAATACGAGCACATCAAGCTCTATGTATAGATGTTTTTGTTAAGCTTTGAATTGTATCTTTTGATGGCTGCACATATTAGTAATAAATAACCAATTTACATTTTCAGTAGGGGAAGACTAAGTAAAATAGGTCATTATAAGTGTTAATGTTTAAATTTGCTTTGAGAAGTTGGAAGAGGAGAGGGGATAAGCCAATAGATAATGTTTCACACGTACAGTGGCTGATTTGAATGGCTTGGAGTGCCTCACAAGAAAAAATTTAGGCCTTTATCTGTGTTGAATTCACATATTTCTCTCTCTCATTCACATAGTAATATTAGGAAGCAAGCCTTCACCCAGGCTGTTGTCCACTTTTCACATCCTAGTCACACAGAAATGGGAAAACCTGACTAATTTTCTAATGTTCTGCCAAATTTGTGGGGGGAAGAAAAGCGAGAATGAATGTGACATCATTCTGACTTATGTAATGTATAGTCACTTCAACACGTGTGGAATATTTTCCCTGATCTCCTGCACCCTGTGCCAGAACTTTTGCATTTTGCCAGTGGAACATTTCGTCTTATAATAAATTATTATCTTTCGTGGTGCTTTTTTCTTCCATCCATCCATGCTGCACGCATGTCTCTTATTTGCCTTCCTCTTTCAATTGTCTGGCAATCCCTGAATCTCCCAAATATTTTTCTAAAATAAATAATGTTTCAGCAGAATGATAGGTTAGATACACGTGCATTTGACATGCATCGTTGGAAATCTTTGTGATTCTCATGAGTCCAAGCATTATATTCAAGTGGTGCTATGGAACTGGACCTAAAGGATTTACTGATACAGCCTGAGAATTCAAGATAAGCAAGTTAAAAATCAATCCATAAAAGAAATGTCATTACTGAATAGGTTGTGAGATTGTAGGCTGTATTGCCTCAGAAACTGATGGAAACCAATTATTCTTTTTTAAGAAAGTTTAGAAACATAACAATGTTACAGTACAAAAGGAGGCCATTTAGCCCATCTGCCTGAACCTGCTCTCTGCAAGAACTCAGCTACTTCTCATGCAGTTCCCTTCTGAGAGTCCAGACTGTAATAGATTGAGTTCTACATTCTATGAAGCACAATAAAGGTTTGTGCAAGTAAAATATGTCGGCCTGGTGCATTGATGATGGGGCCACTGCTCTTTGTGTACAAGTGCTGGCAGTGTAATGAGAAATGCTCACACTATAATGCAAAAGTCAGCTCATTTAAACATTAGTGTGATCCTCTGAAAGCATATTGCATGAAAAACTGGAAGCATATTAGTGTTAGCGTTGTCAGGGTTACTCTCTCTTAAAGCTACCCTGCAAATGAAGAAGGGAAAATATGATAAAGCAGTAACCCTGGTTAGCAGTACTATGAATGTATTTGTATCTCACATACATTCAATCAAATGTGTGATCACTGATGCAGTGCATCAATGCTGCTGAAAGCTCTTTTGCATTGAGGCAAATTAAGATAGTGCGTTTACAGGCTCTGATGCAATGTTGAAGGCAAGAGCAATGATGGTTCATTTCGTTTTAAGTTTGAAATGACTGTTGTTCTTGGGTTGTACATTTAACTTAAATTGTCTTCTACATACTGGCTTATCACAGAGGCTAATTGATTAATTGTTTTGGCAGGCACGTATTTGAGCTTGTGGCTGGAGTTATGTACTGTGATCCATGGTGATACATGGCTTTTGTAGCTTGTTCATGCAATGGTCCCTTTGCAAATTTAATTTGTTTAATGTGCAGTGTGACACAAATTTTGGATGTATGGCACTCTTTGAATTCAGCATTCCCAGGAATCTGAAGCTTTACTTTCAGATGTCTATTCTACATAATCCTGCTGGATATGGTAACACCCTCACCAACATAGCACCTGGCATGGTTTGCCCCATAGCATGCAGCAGGTACCACTGGCAAAATGTCATGTAAGTATCAGAGAAAAACCAATTCGTTTTCAAAAAGGCACTCAATTGAACTGTCACCAGCATCAAGGAACCGAGGACAGCAATCCCACTGTGAGAGCTGCCTGCCAGTCAGAGGCTGGCAACTTAAAACTGCAAACTGTTAGCAGGTACCCACTCCCCTTCACAATGTAGGGCTCCACAATCAGGTACCAGGTGCCTTCTGAATGAAGTTATCTGCAGAAGCCTTCAGGGAATCGCAACTGGGTTTGCTTGTTTGCCTTCTTACATTGTGATTCCCCCATGGGTGAATACAAGTGTTCGAGGAATGAGGGGCTTATTTGGGTACTTGGTCCACAGGTCTTCCCACTTAATTGAGACAGCAGTAGGGATGGTCTGGAGAAATGACCCACTACCCTCCTACCTGATTAACTGTCCATCCAACTCTCCACAGGGGGATGAAATCCCATTTGTGAACTCTAAGGGAACTTTTAATGCCCAATGAATAGACACAAAAGTTCCAATTTCCTTTCCTTGGGTTTGCATCCCATTCGTGGACTTTGGCACCTGACCTAACCCCATATTTCAGTGAAACCTTGGAGAAGAACTGTCATGTTGGAAGTTCTATCTTTTGGCCCTGATGTTAAATTGAGGCCTTGACTCATGTGGTAGATCATGTGGCATAATAAAAAAAAGATGCAAAGTGTTCCAGGCCAATATCTATCCTTTGACAAACAACTCCAAACCAGATTAACTGGTCATTGTTCATGGCTTTTTGTTTTCTCTGCTATTTTGCTTAACAAAGTGACTGCAAAAATGATCAATTGTCTGTGAAGCATTTGAGGTGCAATGAAGGGCCAAGAATGCACCTGTTGTGAAACATAAAGATCCTCTGCTGAAACTCAAGACCCTGAGCAGATGTTGGATTGAATTAAGAGTCTGCTGATGATGACAAAATGCTCTGGTGATATGGCGACAGTATGCAAATTTTCTTCCTTAACAATATGGACCGAACTTAGGGAAAAGTAACTTTCATGAAGTAACTGCTTTATGTAGGTGATGACTATTTTGGACACTATTTTAACTACATTATAGTCTACTTAGATTTCAATGGCTTTAACTCATCTATCGGATAATAAGTACAAAGTTTCTGTGAACGACAGGTGCTGGCATGTTGTATTGCTATCCATTATGTATGTGAAAAATTAAGCGGACCCAGAGCTTCCTAGATGTAAGGAACTGAAGACTAATAGAAAATATAAACATATATATATAGAGAGAGCACTGTTATTGGTAATAAAGTAGCCCCATTGGCCATATAGAGAACGTGCATAAAGATTGGATTCAGAAAAGAAAAGAATTGGGACTGAAGCAACAGATTTTTCTGTTGCTGGTTCTCTGTTCAATGATATCTGAAAACTCCCAGTTGGATGCTGTGTTGAGACTCCATTTAATATGGTGACATTGATAATGAAATACCAGCCTAGAGTTTGCTGGTCGCATGCAGTGCTGAAGGAACCAGCATAACCATTTGAATTAGGTTCCTCCAGCGTGCCCTACAGGGAAAGATGAAGATTGCTCCCTTCTCTTCAAACAAAATGTAGCAGGGCCAATCATGAGAAAGAAAATGGAGTGGGGAAGATGTCATCAACCCTTAATGAGAAGGACAAAGATACTGTTCCTCAGTGTCAAAGCACCTCAGTCCCAGCAAGCACCTGCTGTGAGGTGTGACAGAGCTAGCCAACAGCTTAAGCAATCATCATCTGTCAAAACACAAGTGGTGGATTACTCATATTGTGAAGGTTCTTGCAAGTGCTCAGCTTTACTTTTAGATAGTAACACATGTGGCAAAAAAACCACACAGTCTGAATGTATCTTTTGTTTGGCAATTGCTAAGTGAAGGGGAGATATGGTTCAGTGACTTTTGCTCTTTTTATAAAGTCATTTTTCCTGTTATTTTTGCACATTGTCACTGAAGTACATTTTGCTATCTATATTGGACATCTGTTGTTCGACTTTTGTCTTTTTTTACCTGATTATATTAAAAGTTTTGTTTTAAGCTGTCTGGGTCTTTAAATAAGTCAGTTTAGCATTGTGGACTTGAGAGGTGTGAAAGAACTGTGTGTGTTTTGTTTCCAAGGTTCTTTCTGTTTCATACTTCCCTTTGCACAGTTTAGTTAAATAGTTAAAATGTCATTTTGAAAAGTAACCAGTTAGACAGCTTCAGCTTGTTAAAAACACACACACACAAGCCTTTCGCAACTTGTCAAGCTATCCCTCTCTCTGCACTGTGAGGGATGCCCTACTCTGTAGAACCCTACAGGGAATTCAAACCTCTCACCAGCCAGACTGAGATAATGAAATACAATCTGGAAATCTAATTCTTCTGAAGCGTAGAGAAATACTTTTACACCATTTCTTCACTCTGTGCAATGCTGCTGATACAACTTGGGAGAATTCAGTAGATTATTGGTAAGTGTGCACCACAGATTTAACAATCTCATTTGTCATTGTCAGGCAAGGGGTTTCCTAAGGTTTGATTCAGCGTGTTGGGTTTTCCACTTTTCATTTCTCTTACTGAGTTACAGGAGCAGCAGTTGTCCAGGTTAACATTCCTCATGTGTGAAGTACTAAATGTTTAACAAGATTTTTGACCAATAAGGACAAAACAATCAAACTTGATCCTTTGATTATAATGTCTACATTCATGCTCTTCTAGGAATTGATCATTGATTGGCAGTCATTACTTGGAAGTCTGGCTGATTTTATATTTTTCCTTAAATTGTAAAAACATACAAAATAATGCTTACATGTTGTACATGCTGCAAAAGAGGAAGGAATGAACTTGATTTGTGCTCTAAGTATTACTAAGGGACTGTTGCTGATGTATGCAGTAAATAGTATTGAAGAACTACTTTCATTTATATAGCACCTTTCACAAACACTGAATGCCCCAATGTGCTTTACAACCAATGAAGTATTTTTTGAAGCATAGTTACTGGTGTAATGTAGTTGCCAATTTGCACACAGCAAACTCCCATATATTGTGCAGCAAAAAAGAAATGGCAAATGTTGGAAAACTGAAAGAAACACAGAGAACGTTAGAGAAACTCATCAGGTCTAATAACATCTGTAGAGTGGGAAACAGAGTTAACATTTCAAACCTGGTATGCCACTTTTCCAAAACAATGTCATAATGATCACGTAGTTTATTTTTGTGATGTTGTTTGAAGGATAAATACTGGCCAGGACATCAGGTTATTGCTCCCCTTTGAAATGGTGCAGTGAAATCTTTTCTTCCCACCACACAGCCACAGTGTAATGTTTAACTTGAAAGATCGCAGTTCCGACCATGCAGCCTTCCTTGTACTAGAGTGGGAGCCTCAATTTTGGTTCTCAAATCATGGATTGAGATGGAAACACTGCAAATAAACCAGAATACTACTAATACAGTAGTGAGAGGACTACTCTGATGCATTTCAGCTTTTCTCCATTGTCCTCATTCCACAATATATATTAAATCATGTTGACTGTAGAGAAAAACTTAAACTTCATCCACCTTGCAGGAAAGTGTTATGATTGAAGCAGTCACATTTTCTTTTATTCATCCATGAGATGTGAACTTTGCTCTGTAGATCAGTATTTATTGCACAGTTTAACTGGCCAGAAGACAGGTAAGAGTCAACCACATTGTTATGTGTCTGGAGTCACATATTGGCCAGACCAGGTAAAGAAGGCAGATTTCCATCTCTGAAGGACATTAGTGAACCAGATGGGTTTTCATGACAATCAATAGTGGTTACATGGTTGCCATTAGGCTAGATTTTTAATTCCATCTTTTCATTGAATTCAGTTTTCACATCTGCCATGGTGGGGTTGAACCCACATCTCCAGAATATTAGCTTGGGGTTCTGGATTACGAGCCTAGAGACACAATGCATTTCAGAGTGCATCGCAATTTTACTTTCTGTCAGTGGTAGGTAAGATTGAAATTACCTTGTGATTCTGGTAGGTACTGCTGTGTCTCAAGTTCTAACTCATTTAACAGCACCTATGGGAGTTAGTAAAACTCCTCCAAAAGAAAAGTATGGGTGATGTCTGGGAGACATCCAGTGTAACTGATATGAAACATGTTAAGCATTTTTTCATGTTGACCTCTTGTGTTTCAACGGAAGTTGGGGGAGAAAAAACTAAATCTATCCCACAGGCATGCTCAGTATTGTATGGGATGTGTGATGGTCTTTGACTTTAACCCCTTCAGTACAAACCTGTAGATGCCTATGGTATGTATAACGTTAACCTATCAAGTGGAATGTCATAGTTCTGACACAGCATGTACATGACAGAATGGGTTGTAATTGAGAATTATGATTATTGCTTAACAGCGACAAGACTCTGAATCTGCAGTGGTAATCTACAGATCGGCACATTCATTTCAGTCAATTTGAAGTGAAAATCTAATAATTTGAATGAAATCATGTGGAAATCCTGTGCTTTAAAAGAAGTAAATGATCAGTTATTGGGTAAAGGAAGAGTATATGTACTGTTTTAGTGTAACTGCATGAAAAAGCAACTTCACTATCAAAGACTAATCTGGTCTGTGAATTGTTTAAGCGTGTAGAACAGGCAATGTAGGAAGAAACTATTGCGAAATAATCATTCATAACAGAAATATATTTGGTAAATTGCAATTGAATGTAATGTTCATGCAGCAATATCAAGTTATTTTTAGTTTTTCTTTGAGGTTAATAATACAGTATGACTTTTACTTTTTATAAAAGTAAGAGTCATATGCACTAGCTGCTTGCAACTGTGACTTTCAATGTCCTCTTTCCCTTTGCACTTTTCCTCTTCTCTCCTACTTGTTTTATTTTGTGTTGGCAGAGAGCAGTGGTATACAGTATATTACACATTATAGTTTTTTTAATAGCTTAATGATATACAAACAAAAAAATCTGAAGAAACTTAGCAGATCTGGTAGGAACTGAAGCGAGAAACAGTGTAAAAGTTTCAGATTGATGACATTTAATAAGAAGTAGGATAGCAACGTAAAAACTTCAAAGCTAGTGAAAGGAAGACCCAGGTAGAAGCACTGTAATAGGACAGAGGTCATGAGAGATTAAATAACAAATGATTTAATGATGCAACAGCCAATTTGATTCTGATGGATAAAGAAAAGAAGCGTTGTGCCAAATACAGCATGAATTCTTAAATAAGAACCAAGTCAACATTGAGCTTGAATATTAGCAGCCATATATCATAACCTCTGTCTCCACTTGTTCCATATCAAGTTCTGTTTTTTTTTTGTTTTGCTGCATTGGTTTTCATCTTGTTTCTTTCTTTATCCCTCTATTTGCATTAAATGATTTTTATGTAGCAAACTATGTCTCATTTAGATACGGCCATTGCTTTTTCACTTTATCCATTGTCACTCTGTTTGGCTATTGCATCATGACATACTTTGTTATTAAATGTCTGCTAGCTTCCAGCCAATTACAGACCTTCTCCTTTGTACTTCTTGGCTCCCTTCCATTCCAGAGGCTGAAAGTATCTATATCTCTATCTTACTTCAGTTCTGGTCATTGACCTAAAGTGGTGAGGTAAATCTTACAATTTATTGGTTAAATCTAAGTTGTGTTGGGTTTGGTGGACTGATTCGCATCTTGAGGATGATCACGTTATTTCGCTGTATCTTACCAAATTCACTGCAGTATTTGGTGTTGCTGCCTCAACACACCATTTCTGGAAGAGCGTTTCACTCATTGGATATCTTGGAATTCACTGGTATCCCTGGCACAGATGCTATCTTTAAAAGGACATTGTGGACTCAGGCAAGCACTGTCAGTCCAGAGTTGTCCTGCATGGTTTGTGACATTTGCTCTGAACATGCCAGAACAGGTGGTAAATTGGAATACTGGAGGTCCTGCTAGATGGGGATGTGCACAGGCAGATCTTTCTCTGCTCCCAGGACTAGCAGTGGAGGCCATGACACTAGTCTATGCCAGCCTAGCCTGACATTGTTATGGGGGTCAAAGCACTCTCAGCCATCTGGAGGAATGCACAGTGCTGCAGGAAGCAGATCTATGATGTTTTCCACCACTACCTTCTTTCCCAAACCTCACACTTGCTCTGTCTCTGCTACTGTGCCTACCTCTCTTCAAGGCTCATGCTCTTCTGCTCTTACTATTGCCTTCAACATCTCCCGCACCCACTCTCATACACCCAATCCCTGACACCACTTCTCCTGCATGCGTCCTGCACTGCCTCGTCACATCTCCCCATCTGTACCAAACATAATAGCTGTGTCACCCATTATTGTTTCCATAATACTTGCTTCTCTCTCATTCCATGAGGAAAACAGGGCAAAAAACACCTTACCAAATTCTGCACACATCTCGCCATAACTTATGTCACTCAGCGCCTTACAGGATTCTGCCAGTTAACTCTGTTTCTCTTCACAGACACTGCCTGACCTGACCTCCAGCATTTTTTTTTTGGTCTTTTTTCAGATTTCCAGCATCCGCAGCATTTTTCTTTTGTGCTGTCATCAATTATCTGAATTATAGGCTGACATTATATACAAAGTAAACTGCATCTCCTTCTGTCTAGAAGGAACAAGCTTTGGGAGACAGGAGTCGTATATATGTGATCTATGCTTAATTTATGTATTCTGTAAATTCCCTGCCAATTGTATCTTCTCCGTGATATGGCAATATAGCTGAACATCAGTGATTGTGAAGTGATCATGAGCATGATACCCAGAATTGGTAAGGACAATTACATCTCAGAGATATTTGCATTCTAACAGTCTCGGCTGAAACCTGCTGCACTAGTGTACCAGCCAAGGTACCTCATCGCCTGGATCGCAGTTTTGCCAATTTGGGTGTGGTTTTGAGTTCAAAGACAATGACATTGCCTCCGGTCATACTGAACAAAAAATCAAAACTAAGTTCAGTTGAGTCACATTCTATAGATCAGCTGATGGCAGCTAATGGCTAAATACAGGAGTATTAACTATGACATAAAACCTCCAAATCACTCTCACTCTTTTTAAATATTAATGAAAAGGATTTTATCAACTTGAAATTTCTTAAGCTTGTGGCAACCTATGATCAAAAATGATGGGATGGTCTCTTTGAATGCACTGCTCACTGGCAGCAATTCTTACAGAAAGCACATTGTAAACCTACTTCAAAATGGGAAGGAGTGGAAATACTGAAGAGAAATTTCTTTAATTTTCCTTCCGTTTTTGGTGCAGAATAGGATTTTGAGGAAATATTGAGCAGAAATAATGTGCAATAACACGCAGGGAACCTCCACTGTTTTGTTAAATGCTCCTTTGGTTTAGTCGAAATAACTTTAAAATCAAGTGTCATCATGGCCAAGTATGCTATAATGTGTTGTGATTGAGAGTCATGATGCACTTTTTATAATGAATATATTCCATGAATAAAAAACATTTAAAATAGCATGTGAGCCTATGAGTCTCTATAGTATACGGGTAAGATTTGGATATATCAGTGAATTATGATGGTGACTGTCTGCAGTTGCTTCTGATTTCCCACAGTCATCAGTGGTAATGTCTGTTGGTTCTGTTTGTATTGTCAAGCCTTCCTTTCATGAACTGTGGTTAATATACAAGCATTTGCTTAGCCTGATACAATAGCCAAAGACTCAAAACTCAACAGCAAACTAATGGTCTGCAGAGAACTTGTGCAATTTGCTTTTCTGTAAGCATCAGAGACATGGTCAGTGTGCAACGAACATATTAAATCCCTAGAAAATATCACCAGTGGATCCAATGTCCTGAAATTCCAGTGACCTCTCTTCAGCAACCATCCCCATCGTCAAGTCATTGGTTACTACCAATCAGCTGCAATGGGTGGGCCACATCCTCCATGCATCTGACACAAGACTTCCAAAACAAGTTTTTTACTCCAAGCTTCGATAGGTCAAACAGTTACCAGGAGGGTAGAGAATAAGATTCAAGGATGATCTAAAAGTCTCCTTGAATAAATGCAACATGCACTTGTTCATGATAATCCCTTTGCCTATGCCTCTCAAACTGGAAAACAAGCATCCATTAAGGTGTCAACCATCTTGAGTATTTCTCCCAGACCTAGTGGTGAGAACTGCACATAATGGAAGGACTGTGTGAAAACCTGAGGGTTCCATGTCTCTGCAAGCACCACTTGCCCCACATGTGGCAGGATGTGAAGATTCGGCATTAGACTGTTTAAAGGCATTCTTAATCTCAAAGGAATGCCCAAAAAAGAAGACAGATGCTGACAGGCTATAGCAAAGTTTTAATCTAGATTAGCCACTGACTGGTTTTGTTGCACAAGCGTTTTGAGACATTCCTTTACTTTTACCATGTGTTGGTTTGTATTTTATAGCTCATTTTGGAGCTTATGGTTTTACATTCTCCATCAATCTTACCCAATATCAAACAGGCATCAGTTTCCTGAGGACAGATAATTTGAACTCTTGACAGTGTCAGACATGTGTTCATCATTCTTTGTCTTGTTGTGTGCATTAGATTATTTCATGTATATGTCATGACACCAGGATACCAGATGGTCATTATGTATCCCTGTGTGCAGTCTGTTTGGGTCAATGCACATCTTTTTTAGCTGCATCATCCTTTGCACTGCCAGTGTCAATGGCATTTTCTACCACCGACCTTGCAAAATTGATTGAAAACTTGTAATTTCCTTGGTGTATGCAAAAGGCCACACCTTCTATATGTATTGCTATGTTGGGAACTCTATTGTTGTACTGAGATAGTGTTTGGGACCTGCAAGCTTTGTCAACCTGTGAAGATCACTTTACATTTGCAGACATCTTTCAGTAGTTCCTTTATTCCTTCACAGGTTGTGGATGTCACTGGCCATTTATTACCCATCCCTAATTACCCACAGGGCAGTTAAGTGTCAGTCACATTACTGTGGGTCTGGCGTCACGTGTAGGCCAGCCAAGATAAGGATGGCAGTTTCCTTTCTCGAAAAGGAAATTAGTAAACCAGATGAGTGTTTCCTTGACAATCAACAATGGTTTCATGGTCATCATTAGACTCCTAATTCCAAATATTTATTGAATTCAAACTCCACCATCTATCATGGCAAAATTTGAACCCAATCCCCAGAAAATTACCAGGTCTCTGGATTAATAGTGTAGTACTAATACCACTAAGCCATCAATTCCTCCCCGATGCAATAACTCTTCAATTTATCTCGCAAATATTTCTGGAAAGGTTCCATGGGGGTTGATGCAATCAACTCAATAATTTTCTTTGCTAGCTCCCCATCTAAAAAATCACAGCATGAACCCTTTTTGTTGCACCTGCTTACAAACTCTGTTGGTTTCTATCTAAATAACATGGATTTTAGTCACTGAATACGCATGTTTAATTTGACTCTGAATTGTTTTTCAATCTGATCCGTTCTTTTGGGGATATTTTAGTTCTTCAGCTGTTCATTCTGATGGGTGAAGTCTGTGTAATGCTTTATTCCCAATTAGTAAACAAATTTTGATGGCTTTTCTGTATTGGACACACTCAAATCTAAAAGCTATATCTCCGACCACTGCTTAAACACTTTAAATTCTCTTAGAAGGTTTGCTGTATCCCCATTTAAATTTGGAAATTTTGTGGACATTCTGACAATGTGCATTTGACTTTCCCTTGCTTACTATTGATCCAGTACATAACCAGATCACTTGCTTTTCTGAAGTGAGTTGAACTGACTTCTCAATCGGGATTTGTCTGTTGACCAGCAAGTTGTACTTTCAATGCTCTCTAACACTCAAATGAACAAGACACTAAGGGTTGTCTCATGCACTTTAGCACAATTTAATATTGTTGACTACTTGTTCTACCTGACATTCCTGATGAAGGGCTTATGCCTGAAACGACGACTCTCCTGCTCCTCAGATGCTGCCTGACCTGCTTTGCTTTTCCAGCGCCACACATTTTGTATCTGCTCTACCTGTAGATTAACTTTCTTGCTGTCTGTTCACACATGGTAAGTTTCATCAGCATGATGTTTTCCATTGTTCTATACCATGTTATGTCAATGATAATAGTCTAATCATCTACCACTTGTCAGAAATTAATTAACTCTGTGGTTGTTATGAAGTAATGTTTTGAGCAAACTAACTGACTTCTGAGTGTGCCAACTTGCAGGCACACACTGACTAGCTGTCAGGCAGAGTTACAATACCACAGCACATGGAATCCTTAAATGTGAACTCTTTTAAAGACAAGATACACATACAATAATCCACGTCAGTTTCATTTGTGGAGTATGTGTTGAAAGCTCTGTTGCTGATGGCAGAGTGCACATGATGGGATTTTAAATTTTTTTCATTTACTTGCAGCAGGTGAGCGTTGCTGGCTCGCTAGCATTTATTACCCGTCCATAGTTGCCCTTGAGAAAGTGGTGATGAGCTGTCTCTTGAACTGCTGCAATCCACATCTTGTAGGTTGACATGCAATGCCCTTTGGAAGTGAATTGCAGGTGTTTTATCCAACAACGGTGAAGGAAGGGTGATATTTTTCCAAGTCACGATAATGAGAGGCTTGGAGGGGAACTTACAGATACTGCCCTTGTCCTTCTAGATTGATGTGGTCGTGGGTTTGGAAGGTGTTGTCCAAGGATCTGTAGTGCATCACGTAGGTAGAACACACTGTTGCTACTGAGCGTCAGTGGTGGAGGGAGGGGAATCTTGTGGATATGGTGCCAATGAAGCATGTTGCTTTGTCCTGGATAGTGTTAAACTTTCATTTTTTGGAGTTGCACTCATCCAGAAAGGTGGGGCGTATTCTGACTTGACATTCCTTACTTATAGATGGTGGACAGGATTTGGGGAGTCAGGCAGTGAGTTAGTTGCCACAGTATTCCTAGCTTCTGACCTGTTCTTGTAGCCTCTGTGTTTATGTGGTGAATCCAGTTGAGTTTCTGGTTGAGGGTAATGTTGATAGTGGGGGATTCAGTGATGGTAACACCATTGAAAGTCAAGGATTGGTCGTTAAATTGTCTCTTATTGGAGGTGGTTATTGCCTGGCACCAGTGTGGTGTGAAAATTTCTTGGCACTTGTCAACCCAAGCCTCGGTATTGTTCAGACTTTGTCGCACTTGGACATGGACTGCTTCAGTATCTGAGGAGTTGCAAATGGTACTAAATATTGCGCAATCATTGGTGAGCATCTCCACTTCTGACCTCAAGACGGAGGAAAGGTCATTGATGAAGCTGCTTAATATTCTAAACATGGAGGAGTGGACAATGACCTTTGGAGATTAGAGATGGAGAGCCTTGTTTAGAACAAAACAAACCCAACGTCAGATTTTGAAAACTATCCACTGTAAAAGAAAAAACTTTATTTTAAATGGAGCTCATTTCATTATACTTTACGTTTTGGGAGGTCCATGTATCCAGAACGCATTGCTTTGGTTTCTTTAATTGGAGATTGAAAGTCAGAATGAGAGAAGCCTGATCGAAAGCCCAGTATGTGCAATATGGACTTGTTAGACAGCCTTTGACCAGAAAGGAGAATAGAAAGAAAATTAGCATCATAATAGAGTCTGATGTCAATTTCGTGATCTGTATAACTTTATATCACATCAGACTGTGCATCTACCTGACTAGGCCACAGGGAGAGAGATTTGCTTATTGTTGTATACATTTTGGTATCAGGTGCACTAAATTGGAGGAAGTTCAAATTCAACATTAAGTCAAATGTCTGCAAAGGCCCTAACTCTCTGAGGTGGAGAATTGCTATTGCTTGCAAATACTTGTGCATTCGCATTATTATTCACTTCAAGCTTATAAAAGAAAAATAAAATAATGAACTGTATTGATGGGCTACGGAATTGCATTTACATAGCACCAGGTCGTGCCACTGAGGATAACGCAATGCAATTCACAGTGCAACTGAATAAGAGAGCCTTCATTTAGCATCTCATTCAAGGATTGGAAACTTAACAATACAACATTCCCACAGACCTGCACAGCCTAGTTTATGTGTTCCATTACCAGAAGTGAGGTTTGAGTCTATAATCTTCTCAGAGACAAGACTGTTGCTGGTCAAATCAAGATGAGACTCAAATGGACCAGAAACAATTTTCCTGCCTATTTCATTCTGATTTCAGCAATAATCCAGCTTTGTGGCTTTGGCTGGGAGGGAAAGAAATGAACCAAAGTTACCACTCCCCATTTGCTACCTAGTTTCAAGCCATTCACCCAGTCCACAAGGGAGACCCTGGCATTCTAATTGCTTGCCATTTTAATACATCATTTTGCTCTAATGCTCACATTTCTGTCCTACATCTGCTGTAGTGTTCCAGTAAAGCCCAATGCAAGTTGGCAGGACAGCACCTCACTCTGTTTCGGCACTTTACAGCCTTCTGGTCACAACATTGAGTTCAACACTTCAGACAATGGACTCTGTCCTCCATCTCATTCCCTCTTCACCACTCCCCAACAGTGTCTTTTTTTATACTTTTGTTTGCAGCAGAGATGACTTACACTCTGCTTTTAATACCATTAACATCTGGGCATATTTCTCTTTTCTACAACCAGTACCACCTTTTGTTATGTGACAGCTGTAATATCTGATCTCCCTTAGCCTCAAACCTTCCATGTTCCACTTGCTCCTCACCACCTTTTCTATATCACAGAAGTCCATCACTTTTCCTCCTCTTCAGTTCCAAAGACCAATCATATTGGACTCCAAACTTTAATTCTGTTACTCTCTCTACAGATACAGCCAGGCTTGCTGAGCACTTCCTGATTTTATTTCAGATTTCCAGTATCCTCAGTATTTTGTTTTTGCTAATTAGTGACCCCTGCTGGGGAGTGCATAATTTCAGTTGTTAGCTAGGAAGAGGGTTAAGTGACTGTGTATCTCCCCTTATGTAGCTTGCCACTGCTCACTGTCAAAAGTCACAGTTAATTACAGCCATCACACTGGAAGCTGGAGACCAGAGAGCAACTGGCACCTATGGAAGATATCTCACTTAGTATGTACACTTTCGGCTAAGATGGGAGAAAATTAGTAATATATGACACTACTGTACAATTGCGGCAAGGCAATTTTGTAATTGAGAAAATATGAACAACATTTTCATTTGAAAATATGAATCATAAATATAAAAAGTTTCTAACTTTGAATCTTTCACGCACCAAAATGAATGCAGATCTAAGACTTTGTGAGCTATGAGTGGTAGAAGATTCCCAGTGGCTTTAATGTTGCAATTGTGGTTTGTAAAATTGTCGCTTGTGTTACGAAGAAGCTGGTTTGGAGAATCATGGTGCATTATTAGTAGTTCCTCTGTTAAACTGAAAGAAAATTCAGATTAGCGCTATGCACAGACCAAATCACTTGAGGAGCTGGAGTGCTAATTTATGAACGGCAGGCAGAAAAGATGTGGGGAAAGAAGTGCATTCTAACCACATCCTTTTTGTGGGTTTTGAGTTCTCATCTGAACCTCCACAATCTCGGTTCGCCAAGTACGATTCAAGACTGCAGTGGAAAAATCCTGGGAACACTGGAGTTACCTGGCTGTGCATGTTGCCCAGCTGGAGTTGCTTGTGCTGTTTAGAGAGAACAGAGGGTAGAGGAGGTGAGGCAGTGAGCGCCCAATGTAAATGGCATAAAAATGAGGGAGGAAGAAATAGGCGTTTGTTTTCTTGAACAGGAACATAAATGTTTCTCTAGACAAGAGGCTGACAATGAAGGGCATTATAGAAATAGGAGCTGCCTTGTGAAAAATGACATGTTTTACTTTGTTTGAAAGGAGGCGGGCAAAGATTTAACTGTTTCACTGACGAATGCAATATATGTAACATGAAGTTGGATGGCTTGCAAAATGTAAACCCACACTATTGAAGTTATTTGAAAATGGGGTAGCCTTGTTCAAACCAGTTCACGATGCTTTGAATCTTGTATTTTTGTTTTGTTTTACGGCTTTGCAATTGGAGATTTTACAAAGGAATGGGTCTGAATATATCTGGTAGAATTTAGTCATATAATCTATGATTGCTTTGTCTTTTGCAGTCTCAAAAATTACACAGAAAAATGATTAATCCTTTTCTAAGTTCTGGCAAAAGCACAATGCTAATACAAACAGTAGTTTGTTCCTTATGTAGACCGGAAAACAATCTCATTACTAGTCATTGGGGTATTGGAAATTAAATGCAATTTGAAATGGCCAATTCTTCTTATTATACAAATAGTCATTTGGCAATACAGAACTTGAGAATTGTTGAAAAAAGACTATTTTTAAAGTTTTTCATCCTGCACTCAATCGTCAGAGCATTTTGCACAATTACAAATTTAAAAGTAAACTAAACTTTTTACTGCATGTGAGGAGAGTGCTGTTGACAAGTGGACTCTGATTGCTACAGTGTTTCCATAAAGTACCCATTCATGCTGATTGACAGTTAACAGCTAGGACTTGTTTAAATTTTAAACCAGGCAGATTGACTCCGTTTGATCAATCAGCAATTCTTGAATTCCTACTCTGTATAGAATAATAATGTTAATAGAAACATGGGAACAGGATTAGGTCATTCAGCCTATCAAGCCAAACTGGATAACCTCTTACTCTGAGGTTAGGTCTTCTAGTCTTAGATTGTCCCAAGAGGGGAAGCAACATCTTTGCATCTACCCCATCAAAACACTGAAGAACCATCTATGTTTCAATAAGGTTGTCTCTCATTCTTTTAAATTTCAATGAATACAGTCCTAATCTACTCAACCTCTCCTTATAAGATTATATCTGCATGCCTATGAAGGGTAGCTGGCCATGCATATGTGATTGAATAGGTGGTTGGAGAGGCGACAGTAAAGTATGTCAGACTGGCTACCTGATGAGTCCCTGCCTCTGTCAATTTTACTGGTAGGGAGAGGTGGGTTATGTGTTGTACCTGTGATCTCTGAATGCCCAACATTGGCTGAGAGTCAATCTAAGGAGATAATTAGGCTGGATCCTTTGACCCAATTCCAGTTTTCCCTGCAAGACTGGACTCATGCAATGTTCACTCTGAGTAAGTGAATGCACAGCAGGAGGACACTGTTTTTGCATTATTCCATAAATAATCAGAAGACAACTGGGAACTTGTAGTCAAGCGTAAGAGCAGAGGTCTGTCATTACAGCCTGTTACTGCTGAGTATTGTGAATTAAATGATGATCTCTTTCTCTTTGTTGTGATCTATCTTTCATTCCATTCACTGGTGCTGTTCTCCCGCTGTGTTCTTAGTTAGCTCAGTTGGCTGGATGGCTGGCTCGTGATGCAAACTGATGCCAACAGCAGAGTTTACGTCCTGTACCAACTGAGGTCACCATGAAGGTTCTGCCTTCTCAGCCTCACCCCTTGCCTCACCCATTTTGACTATCAAGTTAAACTCATCATCAGAACCTTGCTGTCTCTCTGATGAGAGAGTGAGACTATGGTGACTTTTAGCCCAGTCTTAATCACAATAAAAGCTGCAAATTCCCACCTACAGTCCCTAATTCTGCAGCAAAAGCAGTGCCAGTAAAATTAAGCTGGTGGGTATGTTACTGAAAAGCATGCCATTAGGGCCTGAAAATGATCCCAATGTTGGTTTCCAGATGCTCACATCAAAATTGGCCCATGATGTTCAGTGTATGATAATGTGGTAAAGATATGAGGTTAAAGATTAAGTGGAAAATGTAGTGTCTCTGCATATGTGGAAGTTTGACCATAAAATGTCATCGCAGAGGTAGATCATTCGAGCCATCAAATCTGCTCCACCATTCAATGAAATAATGGCTGATCTGATGACCCTCAATTCCACTTTCCTAGCTTTTCCCATAACTATTGATTCCCTTACTGATTAAAAATCTGTCTGTTTCGGCATTGTATATATTTATGACATGTCTCTACAGTTCTCTGCACTAAAGAATTTCACTATTCACTCTAAAAGAAGAAATTCCTCCTCAATTCTGTCCTAATTGGGTGATTCCTTACTCTACAATTATGCCTTTGACCTGAGACTCTTACACAAGGTGAAACAGCCTCTCAGCATCTACCCTGTCAAGACCCCTGTGATTCTTATATATTTCAATATGGTTGCCTCTCTTTCTGCTAAACTCCAATGGGACAAGGCCTAACCTACTCAATGTTTCCTCATAAGAAAATCCCTTTATACCCAGGATCAAGTGATTAAGCTCTTTTGGGGAAGCCTCCAATGCCAGTATATTTTCATCAGATAAAGGGGCCAAAACTGTTCACAGTATTTCAGGAGTGGCCTAATTAGTGCCTTGTACAGTTTTAGGAGGACCTCCTTATTTTTATACTTCATTCCTATTGAAATAAGGCCAACAATCTATTTGCCTTCACTTTTACCCAATGAACATGTAATCTAGCTTCTTTTATGATTTGAACATAGATACTCCCAAATCCTTCTGTGCTGTAGCATTCTACAGTTTTATACATTTAAATAATATTCAGCTATTCTATTCCTCCTGCCAAATTACACAATTTCACATTTTCCCACATTATATTCCATCTGCCATTCACTTAACCTGTTTGCAGACTCTTTGTCTCATCCTCACCACTTACCTTCCCAACTGTTTTTGTGTCATTCACAAATCTGATTGTAAGACATCACTTCCTTCATCCAAGGCAATAATATTTTGTAAATAATTGCATTCTTTTCAAAGATGTCCTGTCACACTTCATTAATTACATGTTGCCATCCTGAAAGTGCACCCCTTATCCCAACTCTCTGATGGTTACTAGCCAATCCTCAGTCCATGTTACGAAAACACTACTTACACCGTAGGCTTTATCTTATTAAATAGCATTATCTATCCTGCTTCTAACTTCCTCAAAGAATTCTCATAAATTTATCAGGCATGTTTTCCATTTTATGAAGCCATACTGACTCTGCTAGATCATATATGCATTTCTAAATACTCTTCTATTATATCCTTCATAATAGACACTAACCTATTTCTGGTGACAAATTTTAAATTAATTGACCGACAGTTTGAAGGAAGGGTCACCTGACCCGAAACGTTAACTCTAATTTCTCTCCAGCGATGCTGCCAGACCTGCTGAACTTTTCCAGCAAAGTCTGTTTTTATAGCCAATAGTTACTTGTTTTATTGTCTCCTCCCCTTTTTGAATAGGGTATTACATTGGCAATTTTCCAATCCTCCAGGACGTTTCCAAAATCTGAAGATGATTCGAAGATTACTACCAGTGCATCCACTATTTCTGTAGCTATTTCTTTTAATATCATAGGATGCATCTCATCAGGTCCAGGGGGCTTATTGTTTTCAGCCCACTAGCTTTTCTAGTACATTTTCCACAACTTAGTAACTTATGAATTCCATATTAATGTCCTCTATTATAGGTAGCCAACAGGTTTACTTAAAATCACAAGCTTTCATCGCACTGCCCCTTCATTATATGGGCATGTGCAGGTGCCACATGGTAAAGGGGCAGTGCTATGAAAGATTGTGATTTCAAAATAACCTGTTGGACTATAACCTGGTGTCATGTGACTTCTGACCATAAAGACTAATGCAAAGTATTTATTCACTTCTTCTGCCATTTTCTGTTTCCCCATTATTATTTCCCTAGCTTCAATTTCTAAAGGGCCTATGTTCACTTTGGCATCTCTTCCCTTTTGTGCATTTAAAGAATGTTGTTGTCTGTCTTTAAATTACTTCTGAGTTTATTCTCAATGTTTATTTTCTCATTTTTAATTTTAAAATTATTAAATTCCATACAGGATGGAAACAGGCCCTTTGGCCGAACAAGTCCACACAACCCTCTAAACAGTAACCCACCCAGACCCATTCCATCACTCTATATTTACCCCTGACTAATGCGCCTAACACTATGGGCAATTTAGCATGGCCAATTCAGCTAAATTCATCTTTGGATTGTGGGAGGAAACCAGAGCACCCAGAAGAATCCCACGCAGACACACAAGGAGAATGTGCAAACTCTACACAGTTGCCTGAGGCAGGAATCAAACCCGGGTCCCTGGTGCTGTGAGGCAGCAGTGCTAACCACTGAGCCACCATGCCACCTGATGGCTTGTAGAGCTTTCCCATCCTCTGGCATACCACTGACCTTTGTCACATTGTATATTTTTCTTTTAATTTAATATTATTCTTAATTCCCCTCTTCAGCCATGGGGCTTATTTACTTCTAGAATCCTTCTTCCTCACTGGGATAAACCTTTCTTGTGAGTCCCAAATTATTTTCTTAGAAGTCTGCCATTGTTTCTTAACTATCTTTGCTATTAAATACTTTTCCCATTTCACTCTAGCCAACTCTGCCCTCATTCCTTTCTAATAATCTGTATTTAAGTTTAGCACATTGTTTCTGGCCCAAGTTTTTCACTCTCAAACTGAATGCTAACTTCCACCATGTTTTCATTACTGTTTCCGAAGGAATCTTTCATGCTGGGACTTACGTTTACATTTACTGGATCTAAAAAACCTTGATCCCAGTTAGATCTGGGATATATTGTTCGAGGGAACTGTCGAAAGTACACTCTAGGAATTCTTTGTTGTGACTTTCCCAATCTGCATGAAGATTAAAGTCACCCATGATTTATAAATTGATGATTTATCCACTGTCTTATAACATAGCTACTGAAAACCCCATTTGGTTCAGTAATGTCTTTTGGGTAAGGAAACTGCCATCCTTATCTGGTCTGGCTTGCATGTGACTCCAGGCCCACAGCAATATGCTTGACACTTAACTACACTCTGGGCAATTAAGTATCAGCAATAAATGCTGGTCTAGCCAATGACTTATCCCGTGACTGAATAAAAATGGGGCCTATAGTTTACTCCCACAGGTGTCTTTTTTCCTTTGCTATTTCACACTTGCATGCCTTTGGATTCTGATCGAAGATCATTTATTATTATCATACTTACTCCATCCTATATGATCAAGCTATCTCGCCACCTTTTCCTTACCTCACATACCCCTGAAGACTTCTCTGTAACATGGATATTTTTCAAAATGTCGCTATTTAATTCCCCAAGTTCTCTATCTTCCATGTCCTTCACCACAGTAAACACTGATGCAAAATACTCATTTAGTATCTCCCCCAGCTCTTGCAAGCATTTAGAGACTTGCGGCATACTGCTGGTCACAGGTCTCAATCTGTAAAATAACTCTTCACCAGCACCTTCTGTCTCCTACTTTTACCCTAGGACTTTACCATTAAGTGTATAAGTCCTGCTAAGATTTGCTTTCCCAAAATGCAGCACCTCGCATTTATCTGAATTATAGATCAGTCTGTGGTCCAGGCACATCTTAAAGTTTAAATCGAAATTACCTCTCACACTTAGTTCCCAGCTTTGATCTCCCTATAACCATTTGTAGGTAGGGATTTTAATTACACTGGTACAGCTGTGACTGGTATTGCCCCTCTTCCCACAACATTGACCCCCAAGGAATCACAGACACAAATTAAAACTGAGTATCCTCTTCATTATCATTGAACATTAAACTGACAGAAAGGAACACTAAACACTTAGGGAATCTCTTTTCAATTTTATTTTAATTAATTTTAGTGGAAATAAATGAGAATGGATTCTATAACAAGCAAATGTTCACTCTACCAGTTTCTGTCCAAGTGCTAAAGGCTGAAGTTTTCCTTAAGCTGTAAGTTTGAATCTTGAATTAAAGGTGTATATCTGTGTGTGTGTCAGAAGAGATTTCACATAAAGAGATGGGAACGAGATAAATCCTTGCAAAGTACCTTAATAGTTGTTTACAAAGAAATTCTGCATTTATGACATTCTCATAAATTGTGCACATGTATTGCCAATGACCTATCTTTCGTGACAATTTTAATACTTTTTAAACATTAAAAACATATTGAGAAAAATTTTACCTTGGTGGATGCATAAAATAACGAATTTGCCAGCTACTGATGCATCCCATCTGATATTTCTTTTCATTGGTAAGACAAATCATGTTGTGTGCATCAGCAGTCTGTACTGCCCATTTTGCAACTGTACTAGGATGAAATTTATTTTAAAGTGTTGCAATATTGGTTAGACATAGGCCATGGTAATACCGGATAATGTGGTGTTTGCCATTAGCTTCCCTTAAAATGACGCTGTAGCTGTGCATTTTTCCATAAGAAGAAAGATCTTTGCCTTACTCATAAATGTCAGCCTATGGCGATATTAATAGTCTGAATAAATGTCTTATTTTGTTATCAATGACTACAACAAGGGATATTGTGAGCTCACTAATATAAGTACAAAAAGAAGTAGCTTTACGTGATGTCATTAATGTGATAACAAGAAATGGACTATTGTGACATCACAAACATAGCAACAAGAAATGCCTTATAATGAAATAGCAACTGAAAATAGCTTCCAGTGACATCACTGGCCTGGCTTGGCAACAAGGAATAGCCTATTGTGACATTGTTCGTTTAGCACATTGATTGGCCTGTGTTAGAATTAGTAGCTTAGCAATCACACAGTCCTCACTATGGCCTGGCACTTGACCAGATTTTGTTATGTTCTGTCTTTAGCCAATGTATAATGACGCTTTCCAAGCGTACCGAGGTTTAACAACCTTTGACTGTTGAACAAGTGAGACTGTGGATTGTTTTCACAGTGAATATTAAAAAAAACATGAAGTGAGTCCCTTTTAAACGGAATTGATTTATACAACACACTGATGTACCTTGGGAGGGAAGGTTTAAATATGTATATCTAATATTTCCACGACTCAAATATCCAATGTATGCACACTTGGAATACATTGAATGGATGATGAGAGAAAATACAAAGCTTCTCTTGAAAAGAGTATTGCTTTACATGGCTGAACTGGGTGAGTTTCATTTCATTATTCCCCTGTCAATTGTGTTCTCCCTTGTAATAGCCTTGTTTCCCTTAATAGGACATGTGATATGCTTACGGATCCCTCTTGTCTCTCTACCACTATTAGCAAGAATTGTCTTTTGGGTACTGACAAAGTTTTTCTCTTTTTTGAACAATAAAGAGGGGCACTATTTTACAAAGGCCGCTTTATGCTGGATTTGTTTTAGGTATAGATTTCTCTGCATTCATTTTAGGGTATAATTAGATCAATTTTGTGGTGCACTACAAACACTCATAACTACTAGTTTAAATCATGTGCATCCTCTGCAGTAAAATGCTGCTGTATGTAATGTACACTTGTTTGAAGACCTTGCCTAATTTTATTATTAAAGAGACAGTACAGTCATTCTTTTTTGCTTTGGTCTTTATAGTCAGAATACTGTGCATCAGACCTACCCGACATTCTCTTTTGCTTACCTCATACTTGTCACACAGTCCTTTCTGTGTTTCAAGTGAATTCGATTGAAGATGATGACACTGGTACTGCAGAACTCAGCAGCGTTCTTTATTCACAACTGTGTTGAACTTCCTTTGTAAAATCCTTCAAAGTGATTCCCTCATATTAACTCATTCAGCACCACACGACCATTCTCAGCTTTCAGAACGTGCGGTCCTGCCAATAACAGCATGTGAAGTACCTCAGGATTTTAGTATCCAGACTCACTGTGATCTTTGAAACACACCAATTCTACTAGCTCAAACAATACTTTTCTAAGGAAACCAAGCATTGTTTAAAAAAGTAAGAATACATTGTACTTTTTGTTTCTCCCTCTCGGCTTGGAGGTGCTGACTCATGCTAGGATATGGTTACATGAGGACTGGCAGTCCTCCAGTACCATGCCCAAATGGACATTATTCATGTGTAATCCAGACAGTGCGTGTTTGAGGCTTATTTGATTGGCATAGTCATAAAATGACTTCTCACCTTCAATCACCCCACCCAGTAAAACAGCCTATTTTCCCCCTAATTCAAAGTTGGTGCAATTAATCTTCAAAAGTGTTGAAAGAAAATGGAAAGTCATGCTTATTTTTAAAGACCCCAGTGATTTGTTTACCCTAGGTTTCTCACAAGAGTCTCAAAGAGATTAACCATTAACTCTTGGTCAATCCTGTTGACTGAAGGGTGGGGGGCGCAGTTAAATGGGGGCTGGATGGTGGTATCATCTAAAATTCTCATATAAAATTTTCACACATGATCTTTCTGTCTTAGAAAGTGCTACATATAACCTGAAATAGAAAATTGACTGCTTTGTCCCCTTCCTAGCTGCAGGACACTTGTATCAATTATGAATCTCTATTGTTAGTCTGGCTGAAGTAGTCAGTTGTGCACAGACCAATAAATTAACCTGGAAATTTTCTGATCTATGTGATGCAGCACCACACACTCATTGTATTTATTTATTGAGGTTAATTTTCATTTTACCTGCTACGTGGAAACAATAAATTAAAACCAATGAAGCTAATTAACCACTCAGGTCCAATCCATTGTTAACCTCTAGGCAGAAGCCTTAAGTATTTGTAAATTGACCGAATATTATGATTTGGACTTTGGTTCAATTTTAAATACCACTGCTTTCCTGCTAGGCAAAAGCAAGTCTCCTTATATTCCAAGACAGACTTTGAGTAAGTGTCAAACTTCCCTTTGTGAGACTATGAGGAGTTACAGAGATCCTCTGATTCCCACAAAAAGACTTTGCCAACAGTGAGACACTCCCGAAACCCCATTCACCACCACTTAGATGCAATCTTGTAGGCAGCCAAAGCTACCCAATCTTCACCAGCCATCCACTGCTCTCTGTCCTCCTCAGGCCTGTTGCAGGTAGGATGTAGACTGTGGATATTTATTGAGGGTGGAAACTGAGCTGGCTGCATTTTAAGTTTAAGAATAAGGATAAGCCATTCAGGACTGAGATGAGGAAGAATTTCTTCACTCAAGAGTTATGAAACTGTGGAATTCTCTGCCGGAGGGAGCTGTTGGTGCCAATTCATTGGATATATTCAAGAGGAAGCTGGATGTAGCCCTTGTGGCTAAAGGGATCAAGGGGTATGGAGAGAAAGTGGGAATAGGATACTGAGATTGCATGATCAGCTATGATCATATTTAATGGTGGTGCAGGTTTGAAGGCTGAATGGCCTGCTCCTGTACCTATTTTCTATGTATCTATGCAACTATACTTCATCCCATTATGTTTTTTGACTATCTGTGCACTAATCTCTAAAATAATTCATTGATTTCTTTGTTTCACTAAAATGCAAACTTAAAATCTAAATTACAAATAAAACTCTATATTTTATGAATGCTTCACCATAATAAGCATATTAACAGGAATTTTTCTATGTTGATCTCTGGTAAGTACTATACAATAGCTAACCAGTTCCTCATTTTTACCCATTCACTTAATCTCTGACCTTTGTTCAGAATGGTAGCAGAAAGACAAGGAAAAGAAATGATTCTGTGCTAGCTGATTGCAAGATGCTATTCACCAGGTTATTATTGGGATGCTCTTCAGTTTAGTGAGAAAATTAGTCTATCAGTGGGCATCAAACATACCAATGTGAAAAATTAGCAATAGCCTTGAGCAGGCAATACTGGCTTCTAATAAGATTGACAACTCAAGAATGGCCTTCATGACACACTTATGATATGTGAAAACAAGTGGGTATGGTTATGCTTGGCTTGTAAAGTAAGTGACAAATGTATCCAGCATTCCAGGCATGAATTAAAAGGGAGAAAAATGTATGTACATGGAAGCCTGAAGGGGAACATTTGAGGAATCTGGGACTATACCCAATGGAGTTTAGAAGAATGAGGAGGGATGTGACTGAAGCTTATAGAATACTGAATGGCCTGGACAGAGTGGACATTGGGAAAATGTTTCTATTGGCAAGAGAGATGAGGACCTGAGGGCATAGCCTTAGAATAAAGGGAACATCTTTTAGAACGGAGATAAGGAGAAACTTCTTTCGCCAGAGAATGGTGAATCTGTGGAATTCATTGCCATCAGGTAATTGAATGCATTTAAAGCAGAGATAGACAAGTTCTTGATTGCCAAGGGGATCAAAGTTTACAGGGAGAAAGTGGGAAAATAGGGTTGATCGAATGGTAGAGCAGATTCGATGGGCCGAGTGGCCTAATTTCTGCTCCTCTGTGTCTTATGATCTTATTGTCTTATGGAAATACATATGTTGAATCCTAAGGATTAAGAGACATAATTTGTGATAAATGGACTTCTGAGAGGATCCCTCACTCAAAGGTAATCTTTGTCTGCATTGTGAAGAAGGGTGGCAGCTGTTGTGAGCAATAGCCCTGCCCTTTATCTTGACCCCATTCCTCACTCCTTGCCATTGACTCCCCTCCCCTGATTAGCTAGCAACTCTTAATGGGACAGGTTTAATGCACTTAAGACCTGAATCTTGGAAAAGTGCCTTACGGGCACATAGTTCCCCAATGGAACCCATCAATTCTCCATCCACTTGGCAAGCCCAATATTAATATTGCCAACATTAAATTCCATCCTCCATGATTCAGTCTCTGATCTGTGCTATTAGCTGACTTCATGTGACACAGTTGAGCAGAATACTTAAGCTAGACCTTGCGAAATTCAACCAGGGCTCACAGTTTCTCTATACTGACTGCTTAGAAGTTTTCCAACTATTATACTAATATAATAGTGAATATATTCAGATGGTACCAAGTCTAGCAGTAGATGATGGGTGTCCCACACTACAAGCTTCATAATTTCGAAAATGGTGGACATGGTTCAGATTAACTAAGAAGGAAAGGAATAATATGATTTCTGCAAGTGTAATATCAGAGATTTCAGGATCATACATGGCCTTTTCATCAAAACTCTGTAAACAGATCCAACACAAGCCTTTTTTTTTGTAACTATGACATCCAATACAATGAATAAAACCCTTTTTATCCACAAGCTGGAAACTAACCATTTTAAAAAGAAATCTTGAAGACCAACTGAGCTTGACCCTTTCCTTAATTTTTTTTTAACGTTAATACATGTGGTAAAGTTTTAATTCAATTGCTACTAGTGCATGAAAACGGTGGTGGTGGGAGTTGGGGGGGATCTGTTTCTGAGTAGGTAAAGATAACATACAGAAAATTATGACATAGTTAAATTTCTCGAGCTATGTAAAGTTTGGGTGGGGGTTTTAATTCCATCTATCACTTATAACAAATCATAATAAACAATGTTTTCCTTCATCCTTTATATGCTGCCAACCTATTGTGGCTCTTAGGTGCAGTTCTATGCTTGACTTGTTACTAAAACCAGTGCCAAGATTCAGCCCACAGGCAATGTCCTAGTTGCATTGAGTCTTTTGGAGGGGTTTTGACTGGAAGACTTTGTGAGTACTCTTGCCATATCTGACCAAGCTTGCTGCATTAAATATCCATTCCACCCATGGCATCTATCACATTTGCTGGATGGAGACCACAATACCAGACCATGCGAAACTGGTCCCCGGTTGCTTCCCAGGTTAGTGCAATCTCAGACATCTGGAGGAATGCCCAGCACGGTCAATAACAGAAGTTCAATAACCTTCTTGTCTCCGCCAGCATGAGTGCCACTATCTTCTCTCCAATATGTCACACTCAGTCTATCTCTGTTACTGTACCCACTTCCAACCAAGGTTCAGGCTCCACCATATTCAATATTGCTTGCAACATCTTCTGTCACTCATTACTATCCACCCAACCCCTGAGACCATTAATTCTGTGTGCCCTCCATGCTGCCTAATCACTCAGCACACCCTCTGTATCTGCACCAAGATTGACAGCTGTATCATCCATTTCAACTATGACAAGCTTCCTTCCATTATGCCTACACTAAATAGCAAGGTGAAACAAAGGTAATATGAGTTTGGTATCTCTGGCTGGGGGAGAAAAGTGCAAAAAGGCAAAGCTAGGCGATGCTAGTGTGAGCATCCAGGTAGGGCTCAACTGAGCTTTGACATTGAGTGAAGTGCCTGGAGATGCAGCCCAGTCAGTCCATGAGCTGCGTGCTTGTTCATAAGTGCAGAGTTTCCTTGCTGCAGCTTTACATTGATAGTTGTTGGTGCAGCTTTGAAGTATAGAAGCATTCTGTAAGTGGATCAGAGTTCTGGAAAGTTGGCATATGTTGGATGCCAATGCCCATGGTTGTGAGCTGCAATTGATCAGTGCCCATGGAGATGCCCAGAATCCAACATGGAGGTTGTTCGGAGCCTGTGGCAAGCTGAATTCTCAAGTTAAGTGTTCTGCTTCCCTTGTCAGGTTTTCTTGATGTCTACCTTGTATGATAGGTATGGTAAGGTAAGAAGCTGACTATTAATGATGCAAAATGTGGCATCAAAAGGTGCTTGGCAAGCACTAATTCCCCTTAACTGGCACCTCACTATAGCCTAGTGAGAAACTCCCAATGCAGCTTGTGGAAATCATAAAAGATGGCATGAGTTACCCCCAAAGTCTAAATGGGATCTGTTGGGATTTTCGTCTGTTTCTGCCCACATCTCACCCCTATAAGCTTCTGCCCTGTGAAAGATTCCTTTTAGCACTTAATTAGGAACATAATATCAAGGTCAATGCTGATATAAGCAGATGTTTTACATCATTTTAGCACTAGGAGTTCACTTTCCATGCAGGTCTGGTACTGATTGCAAAGTAAAACAGTCTGCTTGGTCGATGAATCTTGGACTGATATGATGCTGTCAGGTTGTTGCTCGCAATTTTCCAAGAAGGTGAGTTCAGCCAACGGCTGCATCTGCCACGAGGTGATGATGAAAATGTTCCAAAACTGGGGTGTGGACAGAGGAAAAGCTATCAGGCTCATGCCAAGGTGCTTTCCCAGATGTACAATCGAAGGATCTTTCTGGGCAAATTGATCTTAACATTACTTACAATGATCATATTACTCCATTAGTGGCAGGTTCCTTTAACCTTCAAATTTGATGCATACACTAACCCATTGAAATATTAATGCATATTTTGCAAAGAGGAATTGCTTCTGAAAGCTTTGTTATAAATGTAACAGAATAAATTCATCCCTTAAGTTTGGTCTGAAATGCCAACAGAATAATAGAAAGATAAATGCTTGGGAATTAACAGAAATTGAAGGAAAAGAAGGGAGTTCTCTGAGGGAAATGGATAGAAATATGGAGACAATGTCCATCACCATATGAGCAGATTTACTGTACTTTCATCTTTTATACTGTCAGAAGCTGATTGAATGGGTTGGAGAAAATGTTAGGCTTTTCTTTTAATGATACTTCTGTTTTAGCAAGAACTTTCCCAACCCCCTATCTATATGGCTCCAGTTACATTGTTTCTGTGGTTTCTACAATATTCACATGAAGTAGAATAGTTGAAAAGGGTTTCTCTGCATTAACACTACAGAAGTAAAATAATACAAAGAAACAATATGCTGTAACTGCACCAATTCTGAAATATAGCTCATATACATAACTAGCAATTTGGTTTCTGAAATAAGTTTTTTTCCCCCATCTGCTGTCTCTTTAGTTAAAGTGATCTGATGAATATAATGGCTTTACTGGCTAGTTTTCAAATGGGTCCAGCTTTGGGAAGAGCCAGAAACAGTTTTCTGAATATTTAGCTCCAACAGCTGTCAACATGGGCTAACAGGAAATACTTGTATAACACAGTTTTATACTTTAATTTCAATTCCAATGGTGTAATTTTGACTTTGAGTAATGATGTAAATAAAATGTATGAATTTAGATCAGGTAGTTGTGTATCTGCATTGATAGTGTATAATGGGCAGCCCAAAGTCAAAACTAACTCCAAATATTTTAAGAGAAGGTGCAGTTATTGATTACATTATTTGCACCCTCAGACATTGCATTCCTTTTTAAACTGCAAAATAATTTACTGTACAGTAAAGCTCCTACAAAGCTTGCAGTCCAAGCCATCATCGGTTTGGAAATTCATTAATGATAAATGTGATTAGTTACTCAAGATGTTTTCTGGTTCAGGGGGGTACTTCCATAGTATACGATTCACCACAATGCAACACAAAAATGATGTACCATGCACACATAGTAATGTCTTAGCTGCATTGTATCCAGGGCCGAGTAATAGCTTGTTCGTTTCAAACCAGCATGGTGCCATGTTTCAAACAGCAGCGAGTCACAAAGTGACACACAGCAAACTCAAACTGACATCATTAGAAGCTGATTGCTGGGGTTAGATCAGTCAGAAAGACATTGTGCATGATTTCATCACCTGTCAGTTACGGGTGTTTCACACTCATAAAATAAAAGCACCATAATTAACCTTTACCGTTGTGTAATTAACCTTTACCAATGTGTAATTAACCTTTACCATAGAGCACTGGCCAATTTCTTTTATTTACATTTATTAGTAGAGATAGAAGATGAAATAGAATGGTGGCTGTGTGAGGGGCAAATGATTGGAGGTTGGAGGGAGCACAGTGATGGGGGTTGTGGGCTACTTCATGTCCCCTGTGTATATATTGACACAGAACAGAATTGCTTGAAGCTGTCATGTTACTCTTCTGAGCCTGTGTCGATTTAGTATATGTCAATTTCAAGTGGGCTTCATAGATTCAACTCCTAACTGTTACACCAGCAAACATAGACTCATTTTTCACTTGAAAATACCCAAATCCAATCCTGTTAGCAGTTCAGTGATAATGAGATGTTGAGTAGCAGCCATCACTTTTTACCAGGTGAGCTCCTGATTTCAGCTGGCTTGTTGTTTGGTGAGGAAGTGTTTGTGTGATAAAAGAGTGAATTTCAGGAGGCCTCACTATAGTTCATTGACTGCACTCAAGGAGGCTTTGTAACATCAGTCAGAAGGATAGGGAGCCAAAATAATAACTATAAGCCTCACTCTTAAAGGGACAAGGCACCACAGAATATGTCATTCCAAACAGAATATCAATCCAATTTATTGTGACCAATACCACAGGAGTTCCACTTGTAACATAAAATCAATGCTGCAGTGTGGACCAAGTGTCACACTCTGTTACAAGTACAAACTGAAAGAAGAGAGAAAAAAAGAACAACCAGTACTGAAGGTGGGGGAATCTTGACCTGAGCCAAAAAAGGAACAGGCCTTTTATAGTTAACAAATATTCCAACCAAGCAACAGTTAAACATTTTCTGATCTGATCATGTTTTTGCTTATTAACAATCAGTCTGTGTTTCCTTGAGACGTCAAGGGCTGTATTTTATTAAAATATTGCATTTTAGTTTTGTAATGTCACCCCTGCCCTATTGCGAGCAACACCATATGAAACTGGTGTCAGATGAAAGTGGCAACAGTGGCAAAATGCAGACCTTACACTCCAAACGTCATACATCATTATACATACAAAATAATCTTAAAAAGCTAGGTGCTTCTAATGTGTACTTCTCATATGCAATCTGAGACTGATGAGCACATGATAATCTGCATGGACAAACACCAATCAAAAGCTGAATAACATGTGCCTCTATTTGCCTGACAATAATTAAACTCTAATCTTAAAAAATCTCTATTGCAGCTCGGAAGAATTACACACCTTATGCATTACATGATATAACACTTCTACTCTTGAAAAAAAGAGTTTAGCACCTTATTTACTGTCTGCAACAACGTGGGAAATTACCAGTATACAATGCAAAAGATCCGGGTGCTGTTTTATACATATTTAATTACTTGTACATTCTTAATTTCTCTAATTGTGGTTCTGACTATTGCTGGGATATAATTTCATGGATGCTGACTAGTTATAAGAGTTTTTCATAACTGGATACATCTGCTCAAACACTTAGTAGCAGATTATTCAACTGCTGGAGTTATCACAGATAAACTAGTTGTCAGCTGATCTCCACATTTATGCATTTCATGATAGTGGATGATGGTTGACAGTGGGAACCTTGGTTGACTTTTTTTGCCTTAGAAAAGGTGTGCCAAAGCCAATTATGCACTTGCAGAACTCTCTTGAGATTGACCAGCTCAGCATAGGCCAGAAAACAAACCTGTTCGATATGATTCATTACCCACACTGTGCCATCCACTTCCCAAGGCATCAGATGTCTATGGGATGGTGTTCATATTGAATTGTACACATGTGCAGTTAATTTCCCACAAGTACTGGAAATAAAGATGGCAGCTATGAAGTAAAAGGCTATCATAAATACCTTGCCAGATTTGCGGGGCCAATTTCAGCTCTCTGTGTCCTTTCATTGTGATTCTGCTCAGTCCTCTTTTCCTCTCACTTCTTTCTGTCCCCTCAATGCAACTTTGTTTAGCCTTCTCTTGATCTTTCTCATTCTGCTGTTTCACCTCTAAGCACCACCTTATTTCATCCTCCCTTAACTCATAACTCTCCTCTTTTCCTGAGCACAAGTTGCTCCACACATCATGTGTCCTTGTTATTCCTCTTCCTCACCCCAGGTCCGTTCTCCATACAGATTATGCTGGCATATGCTGCCCATCTTCACTCCTGGCCTGTTCTTTTCCTTGCTTCTATTTAATGTACCAACCATCGAACTTGTCTTTCCATCCTTCCCTATGAACATGATCTTTCAGCCTTTTCTTGATTCTAGCTGATGCCTCCTTCCCTCCACAATCTTTGCTTTTTTTTAAGGAGACTTTTAATAGTAGTTAGTGCTATTAGGGAGGAAGAATAACAGGGTGAAATGAGTGGAAAAAGTGACATCTTTTAAAGTGTTCAGCTTGGTTCAGAGGTTTCCCTTTTTAACACACAGAGCGTAATGGTCACCTGGCAGCAAGTCATTAGCATTTCCCTCAGCCCCTCTCTCCTCACACAAAAAAACTCCGCACCACATGCTAATTAGAGGTTTTGAATCCAAGCAACCTGTGTAAAATCAGACATTTTAATTTGCAGGTTTAATGGCTGTATTATGATAACTGGCTTTGAAATGCGCTTCTCGTGTTCCATCAGCGTAGACCAGATTAACAGCGGCTGACAAAATTAAAAACCTTACAATGTGACCTTTGCCTAGGATAAAAGGCTGTTTCATAACAATTTCCTTTTGTTCTTTGTTTGAGCTATTACTCCAAAAGGAGACTCCGTTTAATCTAAGTAAATGCATCATTACAGGCCTAATCCATGTCCTTCTGTCAACGTCTACTTTAATTAAATGAGAAATGCCAGCAGAAAGATCTCACACACAAGGCTGTGATTGGAGTGAGAAAGACTGGGTGATCAGATTGAGATTAAACTGAGATCTCTTTTTTTTTCGTATCGTTTGTTTGGCTGTTGATTTAGCCATAAAAGGCAGTTGGGTTCTAGCTACTTAAACTGTGATTAAAGAATGGTTATTTCTTAATTTTATTGCTTTCTGCTCTGCACATGCATGATGAATAAAATTGGGTGGGAGGATGCCTTCACACTGCAACACAAGCAAGAGTTTCAGATTTGTCATGAACTGCAGTCACTGTCTGAAGATACTTATTGCCGAAATTGTGTAATAGGCTATATCAGCTATTTTAGCTTTGACAAAGGGTCAGTTAGACTCGAAACGTCAGCTCTTTTCTATCCTTACACATGCTGCCCGACCTGCTGAGATTTTCCAGCAATTTCTCTTTTGGTTTCAGATTCTAGCATCCGCAGTAATTTGCTTTTCTATCAGCTGCAATGTTTATCAAAAATTACATTGACTCCCTGTGGCAACTGGAAAAGGTGGTTTCATTGAAACCATATTGTACCTGGACGTTGATGTTCTACAATTTATTCAAACAGAATATCCAAAATTGAAAAGTGTATGTATATGTTTAATAAAGATGATTTTTCAGTGGTTCAAGTACTTAAAACAATATTTTGCAAAGCTTGTTTCTTCTTCAATGTATTGCCTACAGGCAGGTTATTAACGAGTGTTTATTGAACCACAGCAAAGTACCATTTCATTTTTTTGAGGTTGGGTGACGAGGCAGACCTTGTTGGCAATAATCTGTGCCACAGACTAGCTGTTAAGCCACCTGAGCTAACCAGATCATGCCCCTCTGCTGATAACTCCTTAAGATTGCCTCACTGCTAAGAAATTGCTTTGCGCCTTTTCTTCTCATTTCTTCATGGATGTGGCCATCAGTGGCATTTCTAAATTTGTTGTTAGTCCCTAATTCTCCTTTAGAGCAGATAAGAGTTAATTAATCTCTTTGCTATGGGTATGGAGTCACGTGTAGGCCAGATCAGATAAGAATGGGAGATTTCCTTCATTTCCTGATCCTAAGAACATTGATGAACCACAAATGATGACAGTTTCATGGTTAATGTTTCTGGGAATGAGCTTAGAATTCCAAATTGATTTTAATTATTGAATATTACTCACTGGTAGGGTTTGAGCCCATGTCTTCAGAGTATTGGGCGGCACGGTGGCACAGTGGTTAGCACTGCTGCCTCACAGCGCCAGAGACCCGGGTTCAATTCCCGACTCAGACGACTGACTGTGTGGAGTTTGCACATTCTCCCCGTGTCTGCGTGGGTTTCCTCCGGGTGCTCCGGTTTCCTCCCACAGTCCAAAGATGTGCAGGTCAGGTGAATTGGCCATGCTAAATTGCCCGTAGTGTTAGGTTAAAGGGGTAAATGGGTGGGTTGCGCTTCGGTGGGTCGGTGTGGACTTGTTGGGCCGAAGGGCCTGTTTCCACACTGTAAGTAATCTAATCTAATCTAATCTAAAAAAGTATCTCCCTCCTCCAAGTTGTGAAACTTGACAGGGTTCAGAAAAGTTTTACAAGAATGTTGCCAGAGTTGGAGAGTTTGAGCTATAGAGAGAGGCTGAATAGGCTGGGGCTGTTTTCTCTGAAGTGTCGGAGGCTGAGGAGTGACCTTACAGAGGTTTATAAAATCATGAGGGGCATGGATAGGGTGAATAGACTTTTCCCTGGTTTGGGGGAGTCCAGAACTAGAGGGCATAAGTTTAGGATGAGAGGGGAAAGATTTAAAAGGGACCTAAGGGTTAACCTTTTCATGCAGTGGGTGGTGCGTATATGGAATGAGCTGCGAGAGGAAGTGGTGGAGGCTGGTACAATTATAACATTTAATAGGCATGGGTACATGAATAGGAATGGTTTAGAGGGATATGGAGCAAGTGTTGGCAAATGTAGGGGTATGGGTGGGTTTCTCTTCGGCGGGTCGGTGTGGACTTGTTGGGCCGAAGGGCCTGTTTCCACACTGTAATCTAATCTAATCTAAAATGGGATTAGATTAATTCAGGATAGCTAGTCAGCATGGACGAGTTGGACTGAAGGGTCTGTTTCTGTGCTATATATCTCTGTGACTATATGACTAATTAATTTGGGTTTTGGGCCATATATTTATAGTTACCACTACCTTCCCAACCAACTACTAGTTCATTCCCAAAGGAGCCCTGAGAGCATTGACAATATCTGACACCACTTTCTAATATCAACACAATGCTGTGAGCCTTCAGAAAACATTACTCCATCACAGGGACCCTTTTTAAATGTTACTGAGAAAACCATGAAAAATCTGATCTACTCCTGAAGACCTTTCATGAATATTGTTATGATCTTGAGGATGTTGATAATGTTTCCACACTTTCCAGGATCCCCAGAGAATAATATCAAAATCCTAAGGACTCTGGTGAATTTCCAACTCATTACTTGAGGACAGTCCATCCAGTCCCTAGCTTTGAGCTAATTTTGTATTACGCCCAACTATTTTTATTACATTTGCTTCTTAAAGTATGTAAAATAAAAATCTATCTTTTGCAGGTTGCTCTTCCTTATACCACTGGTCCCAGTGACTGCACAAATAATATCTCATTCAGAAGAATCCTCTTGACATATTGACTCAGGGACTTCAGTCCTAATTCATTTGAGCAATGGATTGTGATGCAAGTTAAAATTGATCCCTGCTTCAGATGTAGCCAAAGTATTTTCATTCCCAGCCCTTCTATAATCCATTTCCCACAGAAACCAGTTGAAAATTTATGGGGGGATGTAACAGAAACTGCCAGATAACACCAGATAAGTCATGCAATCATCTGTAAGGGTTTGAATGTTTCTCAAGCTTTCCTTTAGTGACCCTTGATCTACTAGCTGGTGCCTATGCTTTACTGGGTGAACATAAATGATCCTGTGATACAATTTCAAAAAAGAGCAAGAGGGTTTACCCGAGTCAACATTTATCGCTCAAACAACTCATCACTGAAGCAGATTATGTAGCCATTACCTTAGTGCAGTTTGTGAGATCTCTCTGTGTGGAACTTCAATATCATTTTTCCTACATACCAACAGTGACCACAACTAATTGCTTGTAAGATGATTTCCTTAGTCAAATTTTGAGACCCCTTTAAATCTGCCAGCAGGATTCTCACCAACTATCAATTGGCCTGAATTCCACTGGTGCCAAATAAGGGTATAAGATTTTCAGGAAAAGTCAGAGCTCTGCAGGGCTTGCCCACTGCATGTAGAAGAGGCCAACAAGAGATCCATCCAAAATCCCCTGCCAGAAATCCCTGAAAGCTAATAAAACCAGTGTGGGATCCCAGAAAAAAAACTGAATTCTGCCCAAAGTCTGACTGGAAACCTTTCCATCCTTAATCAATTTGAGAATTTTGGGATGTTTTGGGTTTTTTATTGCACAGAGTAAATATTGCAAAAAAGGAAACTTTTCCAAAAAGTTTTTATACAACTGTGTATTAAAGTGCAAAGCATCCAACAAGATATGTAAATTCAGTAATAGGACAGTCTACCTTTTGTTAGCTTGCTTCACTTGCATGTTGAAGTATTCCAATATATCGCATCAACCATTTCAACAAAGTGGAAGTAACTTTAAACAAGCATTTCATCAATAAGGAAGGTTATGCAGTTTAGAACTGTCGAGCAAGATCAACTGGACGGCAAAATAGGAAATGTTTCCTTAAGGTTTTTACAAAGACCAATTCAAATTGGAATCAAGAAAATAGGATTAATGATTTGAACAGTCTGACAGAAAAAAAGACCCTGTTATCAAATCATTTTTCCTACATACACAATAAGTGAATTAAGCAAATATGTAAAATATCCTTTAACACAGGTGATTATAAGGTAATTGCTATTTGTGTTGACTGGCAATTCTGAATTTGAACTTACAGTAACAGCAACATATATACAAGTGCCTCAGAAATACTACTAGGGGTGCTGAAATAATATTTGTGGATTTAACAGAGAGAATTGAAAAAAAAAATGGCTAACACTCCTACTTCTGGGTTCTAACCATTGACCTACACCAGAAACACAAGCCAATGCTGTTCCAGTCAGAATTTGTTTTTTATTCACTCATGAGATGTGGACATTGCTGACTGGCCAGCATTTATTGCTCATCCTTAGCTGCACTTGGGAAGTTGGTGGTGAGCTATCTTCTTTAACTGCTGCAGTTCATGTAATGTAGTTCAATGCCATTGGGGAGGGAATTCCACTATTTTGATCCAGTGACACCCAAGGAATTCTGATGTCTTTCTAAGTCAGGATGGAGAGTGGCTTGGAGGGAACTTGCAGCTGGTGGTGTTTCCACGTAACTGCTGCCCATGTCTTTCCAGATAGAAGTAGTCATGGGTTTTGAAGGTACTGTCGAAGGATCTTTGATGAATTCTGTGCCAGTGGGCGGCACGTGGCACAGTG
>NW_025215112.1:62168-64359 GCF_004010195.1 Chiloscyllium plagiosum | reverse complement strand
AAACCAAACCAAACCAGAGTCAAGCTGGGCTGGGAGAACGGGCCACTCCCCTTTCATTGTACAAGTGTTTTTTTTCTAAAAATTGAAAGCATTCTGCCTGAGGCAGTATCTGTTAGCTATTATCAAATTGGGCCTAAAACTTTCAACCCCAGACTTTTTGGAGCCTGTGTCATTTACAACCTCTCTGAGAAAAAAGCCATGGACAGCAATAACCTTGTTAAAAGAGCAGTTTTGTTACAAATGCGTTACCACATCAATGCCTCACCCACCTCTTCCTGCAACCACCCTCTGCCCCAAGTCTAACGGAGCCTGCAATAGCTGTATCGGTCTGTATAACCACCTACAGACTCACCCTGAGAGTGAGAGAGAGTCATTCTTATCTGCGAGGGACCACCCATGAATGAATCATTAACAAACACCTAATAGCTCAGGACAATCAATGGTTACAAAACAAATAAAAGACAACTGGCTAGGTCATAAAACTTTAAGAAATATAGCATGACCCCACAAGCTTCCTTCGAAGGGGACTGTATCAACGTGATAATATCACTGGACTAATGGTCCAAATAATGCCCTGGAGACATGAGGTCAAATCTGATGACAGCAACTGGGGAATTTAAATGAAATTTCTAAATCTTGAATAAATCTCAATAATAACAACCAGATTGTTTCCACTAATGTCTTTCAGGGAAGGAAATCTGCCATCCTCACTTGTACTAGAATACTCATGACTCAGAATTCACAACAACATGGTTGCTTTTTAAGTGATATCTAAAATGGTAAGGCAAGTCATTCAAATGTTCCAAACTGCCAAACAGAATATTGTGGGTGTACCTACAACACATAGCTGCAATAATTTAAGAAGCCATCCAACAACCATGTCAAGGACATTTAGGCAATAAATGCTAACCTTGCTAATGAAACATATTCCAAAAGCGATTTTTAAATTAAAAATCAGAAAATCTGGAATGTAATTCAGATAAGCCTGAGCATATTGAAATTGTGTTTTCTGTGATGTGATATGCCACTGAAAAGTTTTAGTTCATCTGAATTGAGCACAGCACCAAAACTGGTCACACATCTTGGTCAAAAATGTGAGATTGTGCTGGTTCTGAAAGAGTCTTCAAATTACACCCACTTTCTTGGGTGTGCAGGCACATGTAAAAATGTGCAGTTCAAATAATGTTTGGGAAAAGAATCTGCTCAATAGTACAATACAGCCCTTTCCAACCAGATTCAATTATTTTCACTCAGCTTATTCATAGGTGGACAACTGGACATTTTTGTAAATGCTGTTTTTGGTGATAAACTCATTTCCAGCTGGTTTAATTTCAGCCTCAGCAGATCGTCACTTCTAACTATCTCAAGGGATATTTCCTAATAGCGCAAAGAAAATAATTACATTTTATTAATTTGCACAATTTTGCTGGTTCATTAAATAGGTTAGGCTCATGATTAAGCAATTAAATTATAGTAAAACTTCACTGTAATTTAAACAACACAATTTAAATCACATTTTCAGCATAATTTCTTAACTGAATGCAAAATGAACATTCTATTGTCTATTCCTATATGAAAATATTTAAACCAGTAAATAGGATTGACATCTAAGGTTAAAATGAGGCTTTATCCACCTCTTGGATCATGTTGTTTTCATTCGTTTCAGGAGCAGCACGGGGGAAGAAACATTCTTTTTGCATAGTTTTCTTGAGATGCCCTTTTTTTGGAGCAGACCATCAAGAAATCTCTCTTCCAAATAACTGCTACAAGGACTATCACTTCAGCAACATTACAAATGGGAAACATCTGGTTGGTAACAGTGCCAACTGTTAAACCTCAGGAAACACAATGAATTTCTGTCATTGAGTAAAATGCAATACAGTCAGACATTAAAGGAGGCTACAAAAGGAGATTGAAAAAACCTCTGTTCTCTCTAACCTTTGCTTCCAACTAACTAACTTCTAAAGTTAATGTTTTTGAAAAATTATCAGAAAGGACTGGGAATCTGTGCGATGTTCATGACTCAGTTAGTGCTCCCTCATCCCCCAATGGAGAATTGACCTTGGGGACAGCAGAAATCAGAATGGATCAGGATTGGCTGGTGGTCAGTCAGCCCGTCAACCCCATTCCATCGCCCCCCCCTCCCCCCCCCCCACCATCACCACAACCCCCCCCACCCCCCCCACCCCCC
>NW_025215112.1:46463-57929 GCF_004010195.1 Chiloscyllium plagiosum | reverse complement strand
TAAACTATTTCCCTGCTGCTTTCTCCCAACATCCTAACTCGCTCCCTCCCACCTCGAAACCCACAGAGATGACTCTGGCTCTGCTGCATTCCAGGACCATTCCATAGCCCTCTTCCCTTTCACTGTGTGAACTAAGCGGGCGAAGTTTCTGTCTGTCTCTGTGTCTGAGGCTGTGGTTAGTGTTTGAATTTCAATCCCAGTTTTGATCAATTAAACTCACCCTCTCCCTGACCGAGCCGTTCTTAAAGCCATGCCTTGGAGAAGGGTCTGTCCCTAATGCGACAGACGGAATGTGAGATCAACGAGAGAGCCGAAACCAACTGGAAAAAAAATAAGTATTAACTCTTTAACCTTGTCATGAATTTCTTTAAGCCCAATTTGTGACCGTGTGATATTTCCTCGTTTTGCTCTCCGTCTCTTCCTCTTTCTCTCCCTTACTGGCAGCCTCCACTTTCTAACTGTCTTTGTCCCTCAATCTCTCACACACTCCATTTCTTTCTCATTCTCTCCCTTAGTGACATCCTCCACTTGCGTCTTTTGTTCACTCTGAACTGTCCTTCCTTCATTTTTGTCTATTCTTTCCCACTCTCTTGCTTTTGTTCTTCTTCTCACATTTTGCTCTTTCCCTATTTGAGTCTTTCAATCCTAAAACTGTCTTCTCATCCAGTTTTGCACATGCCTACCCCTTTAGGATTTGCTGCCTTCAAAATTCAGCATCCTGCCAGTCAATGACTCCTGCCTAATTGCCCTCCGCTATGTAGCTTCACCCCCTTAAACTGCGGACTCTATGGTTCCACCATTTCATACACAGTGTACACAAAGCCCACTCTGTATCTTCAACTGTCCACAATAAACTTCCCGCTCTCCATGCACCAACCAGGGAATGGGGGACAAAGTGTACTTGTGCAGAGACTAACCTCTCTTTTGACAGACTACCACGATGTCATATTGTTGTCAAGTTATCGACACGCAACACAAAAACAGTGTCTTGTATCCAACCAGTCTATGTTCCAAAACTAAAAGTCCCTCCTGCCGTACTTGACCCATATCTGTCCTAAACGTTCCTTTTCCCGAAGTAAACGGAATGACTTTTAAACGTTACAACTACACCGGCATTCTCCACATTCTCTGATTAGTTCCAGATATGAAGCCACTCTGTGTTACAAAAGTTGTCCCTCATGTCATTTTTAACTCTTTGGCCTCTCACCGTAAAATATATATCCTCTGGTTTTGAACTCCCTCACCACAGAAAAAAAGATCATTTCAATCCACCTTATCTGTGTCCCTCATGATTTTATGAAACACAAAACTGCTACCCCTCAACCAATGGAAAGATTTGATTTTTTCAAACCTGTTTTTTCAACACAATTTTGTTTCTGAAAATTTCCATTCTAGGTAACATACTGTTTAAAGCTTTTCTGAAACATCTGCAGTTTAAAATTATTTTTCCGATGATAGGGAAAACTTAAATGCACGCAATTACACAGGAGAGGCATCATCAATGTCATGTATAGCTTCAGCATGACGCACCAATTCCAAAACTGAATTGTCCAAGTAGTGAAGGAAAACGTGCTAGTCGCCTTCTTAACCACCCTGTCTACGTGTGATGCAAGTTCAAAGAATTGTCTATCTGAACCCCGAGATTTGTCTATTCATCAAAATTACCCGTGATCCTACTATCAATACGCCCTACCAAAACGAAATATCTTATATTTATCCACATTATACTCCATCTGCGATTCAACACCTGATTGGCCAAATTGATCGAGATCTCTTTGTCATGCATGTTAAGGTCCTTCATGGTTTGCATTACACACTATTTTGATGTCATCTGCAGACTCACAAACCGTGACTTCGATATTCTCATCCGAATCAGTTATAAATTATACACAATAGTGGTATAGCATTGATACCATTGGTACATTCACAGTCTTCCGGTCTGAAAAATAATACTGCATCAACATACTCTTTCACACACACACACACACACACAAACAATTTTCATCCAACCGACAAGCTCCTTCTGAATCCCATATGACATAACGGTGCGAATTTGTCAACCACGTGGAAGTTTGTTAAAGGTTTTCCTGAAGTCCAAGTAAACAACCACCTACTACTCTGTTCCCATCAATCTTTTTGATTATTTCATTAAAAAATCAAGTTCGTGAGACACAATTTTCTTCGCACAAAACCATGTTGACTATTCCTAATAAATGTTTGCATCGCCAAATGCATGCAAGTCCCATACTTCAGAACCACCTCCAACAATTTACGCATTGCAGATTTCAGACCGACATTTCTATAGTTCCCTTGATCCTCCTTTCAGACTTTAATCCAAGATTGAGGACGGGAATATGGCTGGATGTAAAATGGTGCTTGTGTTTTGAGGAAGGTTAGGTCTTGGAAAAGATTTCCTCGAATTCCAGGAGCAGTAGTTATTGTTTTATATGCTGTTGCATTATTTTGGAACTTTGGGAAAAATAAGTCAAAACAACGGCACTTTTAAAAGTGAGAGGAACACTCAAAGGCAGCACATGGCCTGAGCATGAGACAGAGAGCGCGAGAGAGAGACAGAGTGGAAACTACATTTATCAATGACGTAGCAGTAAATCTGCGCCACTGCTGCCTTTGCTTTTGAATCCATGTGTCGATGGACATCGAAGTGCATCTGGGAAAATTAAGAAACAGGTAACTTTACAACTGATCTTGGTGCAACCTGTTTGGGAGGTCACAGCACAGAAAAACATAAGTGAATAATTTTAAGTGTGGCCTTGGGGACTTGCAGCAAGGATGCACCAGTCAATAGCGTGAGTTCCTTCGTGATTATATATGTTATTGAGATATGTCTCTTCGAAAAAAAACTGAAAATATGTGTCATAACTATTAAGTTAGCCTGGAGAAGTGATTTGGAGAGGAAAAAGACCGTGTTCATTTCTGGATCTGCATATTGAAAGAAGCAAAAATACCCCTTAGGAGAGTGACATGTTCTTCTTGGTCGATGAGGGAGTTTCAGGAGAGTTGACGGGTTATTGACAACTTAATCTGCAATATATGCCGTTTGTTGTGAATCCTATCAGATCGAATTGAACGGTTGGTGTGACAGTTAGAGGTAATGAGCAACGTAGAAGTAGAAGGGGCTGCGATGCATGGCTGTTACAGGAAGGGAGGAATGTCGCAGTTGCCGTCACAGAAATGGAGTAACTCCAGGTAGGTAGAGAGGAGTGCAAGTACTGCAGGAGTGTACTGTGGCTCTCCAAATTCCAAACAAGCATGCCGATTTGAAAAAAAAATGTTTGATGTGATAGATTCTCAGGGGAATGTAGCACCAATATCCAAGTTTCTGCTATCGAGAATGGCGTTAACTTAATGAGGTGTACGTCAATTTCAAAGAGTAGACGAGGTATTTGGAGGCATAAACAGACGTTTCTGATGCTAGCAATGAAAGATCAGACCGTTGTGTTGCTTCCCTGGAGCCAGAATCAAAGACGTCTCAGAGAGGGTGCAAAATGTTCTCAAAGGAGAACGGGAAGAGCTGGAGTTCATTGTATATATTGGAAAAAACAAAAGAAGCGAAAAGGGTGGACGATGAAGAGTGTTAGGCAGGAATTGAAATACTTCATCTTTGTGAGTTGTAACACCTGGATTATTCCGAGTGTTGTGAGCTCATGAGGGTGAGAATAGGAGGATAGAGCAGATGAATGCATGATTGAGGAGATGGTGTATGGGAAACGTATTCACATTTTTGAATCATTGTAATGATTCTGGGTAAACATGAATCTTACAAGAAAAATGGAGTGCACCTGGATTGGAAGGGCACTTATATAATGGCAGGAATATTTGGTGCAGGTGAGCTGGAGGATTTTAACTGGCAAGCTGGGGAGGTATCCAGGGAGATACTGAGTAAAAATATCAATCTAAGGCTGGTACAGTTGAGAGAAGGAGTCAGTCAAACAAACAGGGTAGGCCGTGACAAAGCAGAGTACAACATAGGACTGATAAATTAAACTGTATTTATTTGCAAGTGGCCGAACAGGAAAGGCAGGTGTACTCAGGGAATATAGTACTGCGATATCATAGCAATGACATAAACATGGCTCATGGATGGAAATCACTGTCATCTTAATGCTCCACAATACAATTGCTATGATAAGGATAAGAAGGTTGGCAAGAGAGAAGGGGAATGTCATTTTTGATAAGAAATAGCATTATAACTGTACTGAGCCGGAAAGAAATCCTGGCAAGTTATTTGGGTGGAACTGAGAAATACGAAAGGAAGCATCTCCGTATTGAGATTGCATTATAGCACCTTAATAGTAACAGGGAAATTGAGAAACAAATTTGTAAGGAGACCACAGTCATCTGTAAGAGTTGATGAAAACGTAACATTATTTGCATGGAAGCCATTTTCCTGATTCAGCTGAGAGTTCAATTTTCTGCCCTCAGCCAGACCTTTGCTGGGTCTACATTCCTGACTATGAAATAATGTGAAAGGTTATCCTTATCTTCCTTCTCAAGATACTGTCTCCTTCTTCAATATTTGGCGTAGTCAGTTCAATTTTACGAGGTTAGCCGGACCAGCACTTTCATTTACTGTGGGGTTTGTTTTCTCATAGACAGTGCTTAAATTTGTGTTCAGTTGGCTTGTTAGAGTGTGAAGGGCCACTCGAAATTATTTTTATTGGCCACACTCGTGCTCCTGCCCTGACCCTTGCCGGATGATTCCCTGAGGGCAAGACAGAATAAGGGAAAGATCTCATTAAATGTATTTTTGCTATTAACCGGACCAGAACTCGCGGGTTGATCCCCCGGGGCGAGTCGGAAGACGACCGTGGCACCGAACACTGCTTCTGTAAGAACTTGAGGAGTGGTTACAGCGCTTCTTTCGTACTGATAAGTCGTTTGTCTTTGTGTGTTTTGGTTATTTTGTTTCTTTGTTTACAGGTGTTTCTTTGCGATTCCGTGGTGGGGCGATGGGTTTGCGAGTATCTATGGGGCTGATTGAAGCTCTGGCCTCCGGGGCAGGTCAATGCTATTCTGCCGTCCAGGCCGGACCCCGTCCTTTTGCCTCCTCTAGGACTATCTTAAAGCGGAGAAAGTGAGGGCTGCAGATGCTGGAGATCAGAGCTTTTTTTTTAAAACTGTTCAACCTCCTCGTAGAAGCACGATGCAGCGCCGATACAGTCATCGATGTAGCGGAGGAAAAGGTGGGGTGTAGTTGCGGAAAATGGATTGTTCCACATATCCTACGAAGAGGCAGGCATAGCTGGGGCCCATGCGGGTGCCCATGTCTACTCCTTTGGTTTGGAGGAAGTGGGAGGATTGGAAAGACAAGTTGTTCAGGGTGAGGACCAGTTCAGTTAGTCGAAGGAGGGTGTCAGTGGAAGGGTACTGGTTGGTACGGCGGGAAAGGAAGAAGCGGAGGGCTTTAAGTCTTTCGTGATGGGAGATGGAGGTGTACAGGGGCTGGATGTCCATGGTGAAGATAAGGCGTTGTGGACCGGGGAAGCGAAAATCATGGAGGAGGTGGAGGGCGTGGGTGGTGTCCCGAACGTAGGTGGGGAGTTCTTGGACTAACAGGGAACAGAACCGTGTCGAAGTATGCAGAGATGAGTTCGCTGGGGCAGGAGCAGGCTGAGACAATGGTTGGCTGGGGCAGTCAGGTTTGTGGATTTTGGGGAGGAGCTAGAAAAGATTCCTGAAGAAGGACTTATGCTCGAAACGTCGATTCTCCTGTTCCTTGGATGCTCCTGGCCTGCTGCGCTTTTCCAGCAACGCATTTTCATCAGCGACTATCTTAAAGCGCCATGGTAAATGGTTTCGATGCAAGAGTAGGGTAGGAAACCCTCTTATTCCCCGGGGCTTGCCAGCTGACACCGTCTGCAAGGAGACTGGCGACAGCTGGTATGTTACCCGTTTCACCTCCCATCTATACGTATGGTGCCATGACAATTGGCCTTACTGTGGCTCTTATCAGTTGAATAAAATTGATTACTGGCATACAAATATTGAGAGTGCTTACTGGGATCCCTCCTGGGACACGGGGTACATGCTCGGCTGTCTGGATAAGTTTAAGGAAGTTAAAAAAGGCCATCAGCCCCCCAAGACTAAAAATCACTCTCAGCGTTCCACTGAAGCTGCCGTCCCTTCCACTCCTGCGGAGAGCCCATCCTCCACCTCTCCACCTTATTCCATCCAGTATCCGAAACATTCCGTCCTTACCTCAGACTCGGACTCTCAGGTTGATGAAATTGGTGCTCTTGTGGCCTCCAGGCTGCACGGTCGGGATGCTACTCAAGGCGCTGGGGCTGTTGCCTTTCCACACCTACCCGATACCTCACTTACTTCACAGCGTCCTAATGCTCAGTCTGCTCGTTCTGATGCTACTGTCCCTTCTAGCTGGGAGGCTACTTTCTTCTACTCCACTGATGGTGCTGCTCCTGGGCAGAGTAGCAATTTTGGCATGAATGTCCGCTTCCAGGATGCGGTGAAGTTCTCCCCGGATATTAGCCAGAATCAGTGCAGGTCGAGTGGGAACATTGGACACTGGGCACGGGACTCCCGTACTTCACAGCCACAGCGGGTTCCTCAGCCCAACCAGTTTTCTCGGAACAGCGGCAGCCTTTGCCGCCCAGCTACTCATTTGGCGACCCCATCCCACATGCCCCACAAGCCTAGGGCTGCCCCATGAGGGAGTTTTCGCAGGCCCCTTCAATCGGCTCTCCCTCGTCCCGTCCGAGAATCCCATGATAGACGTTGAGATGGGGCCCCGTATGGTGGACTCCGGGGCCCCACATTCTTCTGCACCTCCTTCAGCGGCTCTTCTTGTCAACTCTGATACTGTTAACTCTGTGGGTGTCTCTGGAGTACCCCACGAGAAATCACAGATTCTATCCTTATTGGTGTTGGTCCAGGCACGGCGCCTGACTGGGCTATAATTTCCCCTTCCAGCCCAATCGACCTTTTGGGGCGCGAAATACCATGCAAATTGAATGCCTCTATTCACTGTTCCCCTCAGTGGTTGACACCAGAGCTTCCTGGCTCCAGTTTGCCCCTGCTGCATGCTTCTATGGTTAATCTGTCCTCCTCGCCTAACCCACTCTCTACCTTTATGTTTGGGCGTCCACCGACAACCCTGTGCGTGCCTCGTTTCTCTCCTCTCTCCCATCTTTACTGCATGCTCTGCCATTCCCCACATTTTAGTTCCTTCACTGGATACTACAGACACGTCATTTTCTGCGTGACTTCTACTGCGCTGCGGCGTACTTCATCTACCCTGAACCATCCTACCCTGCCCTTGCGGGACCCTGCCTCGATCTGCCGTCTTCCCTCCACTTGACTGGGCTTTATTATGTTGGGTAGCAAGACTTGGCACGGGGGTCCTATTTGATGCCGATCAGCAGCCACTGTCCGCATTGACGCAGTCTCCTTCCCCTACATCCCGGTTGTGGTTAAAGCGCCGTCACTCCCGCAGGACTTGGGGCTAATGGTGTTTGTGCTGGGAATTGCCGCGGGAACTTTGGCCCCTAGACACGTCCGACCATGAATCCTTATAGGTTGCTGAGTAAGGACCGGAGGAGTTGTGAATTCTTTGTCGTCCCGTATTGGATCCTGTGGTTTTTGTCCTGCGGATACCACCGCCCACGCCGACCTGCCCTCTGCTGCTTGAGGCTCTCCCTCTGTCATTGTGGGTGCGACGTTCCAATGAGGCGATCCACGTGTTTTCAGCTCCACCTCTCACGGTCACTGTCAAACTAGCGTCCACCTTGCCGTCTATAAGATAGTACCATCTGTCACCGACTGCAGTCAAGGCGATTAAAATTATTATTCATTCCCTCCTGCAACAAGACATCCTGTTCCCCACTGTGAACCGCTGCAACACACCGCTACTCCCAAGCCCCAAACCAGGTAACCCAGGTCGATGGAGTTTTGTGCAAGACCTGAAAGTGATTAACGCCATCATTATTCCCTGCTCTTCAGTGGGTCCGGATGCAAATGCAATCCTTACTAGCCTTCCTTCTAACGCTACCTGTTTTTCAATTATAGACATCTGCTCAGCCTTTTTCTCCATTAACTTGTCCCCTTAAAGTCAGAACATTTTTGCCTTTACTTATGGCGGTCGCCAATATACATGGACATAGCTTACACAAGGGTACACTAAGAGCTCCACTGTGTATGCTCTGCAGTGCACCGGACCCTGAAGTACCTCTGCCTGCCACGTCACAATACCTTGATCCAGTATGCCAATGATTTGCCTGTGGCCTCAGACTTGCCTGCGGCTTGCATGGCGGACACTGTAGCACTGCTCCACTGGCTGGCTCAGGATGAGCAGAAAGTCTCACTGGAGAAAATGCAACACCTGCAATACGAACTTACTCACGTCTCAGAGATTTATCTCCGGATCGCTTTGCAGCCAGTGTCAAACTCTATCCTCCTGCTTCGCGTACTAATCAGCCATCTTTCCTGGGCATGGTGAGTTATTGCAGACACTGGATCCCAGAATATCGTATTGTTTATGTGCCTCTCCGTCAGGCTTCCTCACCAAAGCAGCCGACCCGGGTGACATGGACACATGGGCATGCATAACTATAGGCTGCCGTTTCAGCTTTATGTACACAAAAAAAGAGTGGTATGCGTCCGATATTTTGACACAGATGCATGGGGATCTCCGGCACCCTGTAGCCATTTATTCTGTACAGTTTACCACCTGTTGTAATGGGAATTTCTGCCTGTTTGCGTGCTGTGGCGGCTGCCGCTGTAATGGTCAAAAAGTCCACACCTAGATTAGATTACAGCGTGGAAACAGGCCCTTCGGCCCAACAAGTCCACACCGACGCGCAACCCATCCATGCTCCTACATTTACCGCTTACCTAACACTACGGGCAATTAGCCTAGCCAATACACCTGACCTGAACATCTTTGGACTGTGGGAGGAAACCGGAGCACCCGGAGGAAACCCACGCAGACACGGGGAGAACGTGCAAACTCCACACAGTCAGTTGCATGAGGCGGGAATTGAACCCAGGTCTCAGGCGCTGTGAGGCAGCAGTGCTAACCACTGTGCCACCGTGCCGCCCACTGTGAGCTCCAGTGTCTGCCACCTACTGTGATGGATTATCCGTGCACTGTTTTTCTGACTCATTCGGTCTCCCTGCTGCTAAATTCAGCCGCAACCCAACATTTTATAGCATCACGGAGAACTGGCGACGAGGTTATCTTACCATCCAGTACCAACCTTACATTGCAACATGCACCTGCGCTGAATCAAGCCACACTTCTCCCAAACACCCATGTTCCACTTGAGGTGGACCATAATTGCTTGAATATAGTGCAAAAGGATGTCACCCCCCCGCCCTGATCTCTCTGAGACCCGATTCGGCAACCCTGGCATGATTGTCTTCACTGTTGGTTCCACTTTTCGGCCCTAGGACCATCAAATTTTGGCCGGATATGCGATCTGCACACCTTTTGATATCATCGAAGCAGCTGTATTGCTGGAAGGGACTTCTGTGCGGGCAGCCGAATTGTTTACCCTCAGCAGAGCCGGTATTCGAGGTGACAGAAAGTCTGTTAATATTTACACGGACTCCAGGTATGCCTTTGGAGTGGTACATGATTTTGGAGCCCTATGGAAACATAGAGGATTTATTCCTTTCTTTGGGAAACCCTGCAACATGCCCTGTTCGTCAACAACCTTCTGCCGGATATAATGCTTCCCTCTGCTCTGGCTGTGATTAATGGTGCGGCCAATACTGCTGCAGATGATCCAATATCCCGAGGGAATGCACGTCCTGACCAAGCTGCCAAACAAGCAGCTTTAACCCCCCACTGTAGATGTTTATCAAACTCTCAAGACGGGGAAGTCAAAAGATGCTTTAGACCTAGCGGCGAATGGGATACTGGCCACTCAGCGAGACGCCCCTCAGTCCGAGAAAGATGGTTGGGCACGTATAGGGGCTGAGGAATCAGGCAGCTTAGGACTAGTACAACACCCGAATGGTAGAACCGTCTTCCCCGATCACTACTGCTTGTTTTGGCACTGGCTATCCATGGAGTTGGTCTCGCAGGAATACATGTATTAAGGCAAAGCTGGTATTCTCCCGGCTTTGCTGCGACAACACAAGCGCTAGGGTCCTGCTGCCTGATATATCTACAGAATAATATTGTTAAACCACTGGCCAAGTATGATCACTTGCCTGTCTCCGATGGACACTTTCATCATTTGCAGATTGACTTTGACCATATGCCAAATAGGTTCTAAATACCTGCTGGTCACAGTGGGTATGTTTTTCGAAATGGGTGGAAGCTTCCCTACAAGCAAGGATAATGCTGGAACAGTGGTTAAGTGTCTCATAGAGAATGTGATTACTCGGTTTGATGTCCCGAAAACTAATAACAGTGACAGGCAGACGCATGTTACTCCTGAGTTTTAAAAAGGGGTTGATAAAAGTTTAGGTATTACATGGAAACACCACATTCTGTATCAGCCCCAGTCCTTGGGGATGGTGGAAACGATGAGTGGCGCCCTTTAAACTACTTTAACCAATGTCACCCAGGACACAAGTTTGCCCTAGTCAGTGGCATTGCAACTAGCCATTTACACTCTCCGGAAACAAATAAATTGAAATACGGGCTAACTCCCTTTGAGGTACTCATGGGCCGGCCAATGCCCACGAGGCTCCGACCCTCCAAACTTCCCACAAATGTTGCACTGCTTCTCATTCATGAGTTCCTTCTGGATTAAGCCAAATCATTGTGCCAGGTCATCACCCACAGCCATGAGTCTCTTCCCACACTGTGTAATAGCCCCACGTATCCGTTCCACCAAGGGGAATATGTGATGATATAACCTGACCAGAAAACCCCTGAACAACACATCCGAGAGGCGGCCATTGCCAAGTCCCATTGGGATCTTTGTACCTGAATGGGTGGGTGGTTCGGGTCTTTGGGAAGTGCCATTGTTCAGAGTGTCATAGTGCTGGTTATTGCCCTCGTAGTCATCACGCTCCTTATTGTTTTTTCTCAAAGAGTGCTGCGCAATCTGCAGCTCATTATTGCTACCCTCTGCCCCACCTATAGCCCTCTTAGTTAAGCCCACTTATTTACGTGCTGAGCCCTCGTGTCACCATTAAGCCTGGACTCTCAAGCCCTGGATTTGAGGAGGCTATCAACTCAGAGTCCGAGTGTTACGCACCTGACATATAAATTTCCCCTCCGACAAATCCCCTGGTTCGGAAAAAAATCCCCCATTTGTTAAAGCCTCGGACCTGCTTTTCCGAGTATGAAACTAAAAAGGGGCATTGTTGGGGAACAGTTAACATGGTTTGCCTGGAAGCCATTTTCCTAACCCGGCTGATAAACCATTTTGTGTCTCTAGCTGTGCATTCCTTTCTTTGAGGAAATGTGAAAGGGAGGCTTTATTTTCCTGAAGTGACAAGATCGTGTTGCCTCCATTTGATGAATGATCA
>NW_025215112.1:20610-46308 GCF_004010195.1 Chiloscyllium plagiosum | reverse complement strand
TATCAGTTCTCACGATCTGAGTCTCGAGAGTTTGCTTCAACAGAAGTCATGTAAAACAAAACGCCACCACCTAAAGCAACGAGAGGGGGATTCGAAACGACGCGTGGAAAGCATAATGAATTAGTAGCCCATTGCCATATTTCTGGGCCACGTAGTCACACAGCACCGGCTGTGCTTTCACAGCAGCAGATGACATCTGATCTAGTCCACCTACTACATGGTTTGTGTGAAGGATGAGAAATCTTCTCAGCAGCTTTGAATTCACATCACTACATTATATCTTTAATGCAATTATAACATCAGTAAAAGCCAGAAACTACCGTGCTCGTTTGAAAAAGCAGTTGTGATTTATTCATTCCGAAAGAGAAAAACGATGCAACAAGAAATTGTGACACATTAATAAACTTTGACTCATTATTTGTTCAGTCATTTTCCGTTCATGCTTTGTTGCTCATCAAAGCCCTTTCACTCCTCTTCTGATACTTTTCGTACCTTTAAAACTGAAGAGGGGTCATTCATGGTTAAAACTACTGTAAGTCCCTCTTCAGAACCACTCAGCAACAGATCTAGTTCCATTAAGAACCCCTGACCATTGTGATTACTCTTAAAGCAACAACAGAGTCATTCTCAATCTGTATTTTAAACGAAGATTACAGTGCAGAAAGCTCAGTGCTAACTACAAAAACATTATAGAAGCTGCACCCAACCAGTGAAAGTCGGCGAATCAGCACTTTTTCTGGCTTGTTCCTTATTCCTTGTGTCAGTGAATTAATTCTGTCTCACAATGTGTCACAGCATTTCACTTCTGTCCTTTTTTACAGAATTCTTTCTTCACACTGCAAAATGCTGGGGACACTCGCAGCTCCAGTGACAGTTGCTTGCAGAGAAATAAAGTGAAGGATTCTCATCGGTGACCTACCATGAAAACAGAGAAAAGTGAGAGACAGATCAGGCCTGAAATTAATCTAGAGACATTTAAGGTGGCCGGGCAGATGTTTGAGAACGGAAGTACCAAAAATAAACTTAGTGACAGAGTAGATGAAAGGAGAGATTCAATATCAAAGAGCGAATCAGTAAAACCAGAGGGAGATGTGACTGGAACAAGTAAAGGGAAGATGTTGAGAAAGCACTCTGCTTAAATCGGCTCTTTCTGTTCTCAGTTTCCAGGATTACCAGATCACGTCAGTCCCACACTGAAAACTCACAACCCTACCCCTCCGCACCCGAGAACATATATTTAATTGATCAAACCAAAACAGAACACACAGGCAGAAAGGTTTTCACTGTGTCTTGGATACCCTTCAGGGGTACTCTCCTCCTTTCCCTCCTGGAATCTTAGTTATCGCACCATTTACACTTCCATTCGGTTTGCTGCAGACCCACCATCGACGATCTATAAAGAAAGGGTGATTTTCTCCCTCTGTGATCCTGAACAGTTTTATTGATGCCAAAGGATTCATGGCATTTGACTTTTTGAAATTGTCAAAATTCGTTGAATATCCGGCCATTGCACTGTACTTGCTTTTTATTCCTCCAGTGAAGTAAAAGCGGCTTTCTCTCAGGAACCAGCAACTAGTACATTTGCAGAGCATCAGACGAGCATTAATAATGAAACTGTCATGAAACTGTGTGACGTAAATAACTAAAAATATATGTACGTAATCGTATGCATATATGCGCGCACATACGCACATATATATACACATATTGACAATACACAGGCGGTTATGCATATAGATATCGACGATGGTGATGGTGGAAAAGCTGGTGAAGCTACATTTTTCCACAAGCACACTTTTCAACTCTGATCTCCAGCATGTGCAGCCCTCACTTTCTCCTAGATCAGACATATATATAACGTATTTAAACATCGTTCACTGCGAAGTTCACATCCTGTCTGAAATATCAGACAGTTTAACAGATGGAAGTTTGGATTTGATGTATTCATATTTCAGCTGGATAGTAGAAGTTGCACTCCACAGAAACTTGTAGTTAAAAGATCTATTTTAGATGGATTGCAGACATAATAGGAACATTTTGGATAGAATCTCAGCTCTAACATGTGATATTGACGACGAGCAGATGGGATTCATCAAGGATAGTGAAGGAAGTGAGTATGAGAAGATTGCTCCACCGAACAGACAAGTTTCAGATGAAACCTGTGACAGAGGCGGCAGCAGTGATTCATCTTTATGGGAAGAACACAGAGGGTCACCTAAAAATAAAGGGGACACTTGTAATGCAGTGTGGGTAGGAGCTGAGAGAAAGCAAAGTATCCAATCACAGCAGACAACTTGCAGGAGACACTTTGAATGCACAAGGAATGAGATGCACACTGGTTAAAAAAAAATGCTGGAGATGCACGCTGTTTGAAAAAAATGCTGCAAGACCAAGATTTTATTTTCCACTTGGCAAATCTACAGCCTTCTACTTCAGTACTGAGTTGACCAATTTAACAGTTTTACGCATCGTCACGTGTATTTACCCCAATGTCTACAAAAAAAAAGGCTCTGTTGTCCCAGGGTATGCTATCTCACACCATCCATTCTTTCCCACCAATTATCCACGAACAGAGATTCATTCTCCAGAATGAGTGTTGTACATTACTTTTGCTCTCCATGACTTTTACCTCTTTGGTCTTTATTTGCACTTGTCGTTTACTCTTAAACCCTCCCCACAAAATACCTCCTGCATTAAAAACTAACATTTTTCTCGCTATAGAAAGAAGTCTCACAGAACTGGAAACGTTAAGTCTGATTCCTGTCTGCAGATACTGTCATACTGTCAAAACTGCTGAGTTATTGAAACAATTTCTGTTTTTCTTTCTGATTACCAGCATCCTCGGTACATTCGGTTCATTTTAATTACACGTTGGTCTTTCTTTTCTTTTCCATTACTGTGTGCCACTGATGAGGCTGACCTTGAACAGCAAACAAACACAAGAACCAGGAAGCACGCTCTCTCACTTTACTCTCACTCGAGATAAATCGCTCCAAAATGTTGGACAAATTGGATCACTGAGCGGGTTAACTGCAAAGACTGAATCTAAACATTCAATTAATAAACGCTGATTAATGCAGTGATTAAAATTAGGAATACATTAATAAGCGTTTATTCACAGGGGAATGCAATTGACATAGGATAAGCTCTGTAAGAGTGGCGGTGTGGTTGACAGACGAAGGCTAAATATTTTCAAGTGAATGATAACTTTATGAAATCAATTTATAATTCAGATCTGTTGTGGAAAATTTGCACAGTGAACATTTTCAACTTCAGGAGCACAAATCACATTCCCACACATAAACTAACGGTAATCTTTCATGTCAACATGACCTTTGCTCAGCAGCAGTTCTTCAGCATGTATCAAACAATATGATTTTGATAGTATTGTGTTATCCATCAGGTTCTGATTTTGGGATGTCCACAATATTTATATGCAATAAAATATAAGGAAAATAACAGTTATACAAAATTTTATTGGGCTGTGATTAACAATATGATTAAGTCCTAATGTTTTGGATAATTCGCCACCAAGCATGCAGAGAAACTGAGCGGCGCAGCTGCAAACATCCAACTGGAAATGGGGATGGGAAGCACTAGTAGAGCGTGTGGATATTGTGGTGCAATGAGTGAGAGCGCAGTTCCTCTATGAGAGTATAGTGGTGCGTGAAATTTCGATGCATGGTCATCCAACCTTATTTGGAACAGCTTCCATTGACATAAAGCAGGGAACACTGGGACATCAGGCTGATAGCTCCATCCTCAGCTGGACCAGTTTCTATGGAGGTGTAACACGGAGCATTGGGACATCAGACTGTGGAAAAGGATGCTGAACAAGTTTAATCTTAACTAAAATTGTTTTCGATCGGACACATGTTTGTGGATGGAGAGAGGATCGGTCACATAGAAATGATTCATTACTTAAGAAAAATCTTGCAAACATTCAACTCATGAAGGACGATCTGTGCAAAGTGAAATGGAGGTGACATTTTAGCTCTGTGACGTGCCTCTTATGGCTGACACTGCAATGGATTAAATTCTGGGAATTGCTTTGTAGATTTTTTTATATATTATTCAATCTCCCGTCAGTTTGGACAGGTGTTAGCAGGCATCCACAACTCCGAAATTTAATTCGAATAGGTGCTAACGTGAACAAGTTCGAGGAGTGGATCAAATTTTGGAAAGTGGATTTGAGATTTGTCAGATAAGTGATAACCTCAACGAACGGCTGAGCAGACACGATGGGCTGTACAGCCTCCTTCTGCTATTCTGCGCAGAAACAGAGCGGAGACCCGAATACAATTGTTTTCAAAGACTTTTATTCACCTCTTTCGATTAGATAGTTCTGGAATTCATGTATTGTGCTAGTTTTCTGACTTTAGACTCATTATTCTCTTGTCCTGGCAATAAGCCATGTGACTTTTTTTTCCCTTGAAGAGTTTGTTTGTAACTCAGATAACAACACGAAAGCGGACAGCATCACCCAAAATTGGAAACGTACTCGGTGTCTACCATTGGATTTTACTGATTTAGTATATGAATTTGTTTGTTATATGTGTTTGTATATGACTGTTAGTATTAGTATATGTGTTTGTTTTTGGATTAAGTGGGCGGCACGGTGGCACAGTGGTTAGCACTGCTGCCTCGCAGCGCCAGAGGCCTGGGTTCAATTCCCGCCTCAGGCGACTGACTGTGTGGAGTTTGCACGTTCTCCCCGTGTCTGCGTGGGTTTCCTCCGGGTGCTCCGGTTTCCTCCCACAGTCCAAAGATGTGCAGGTCAGGTGAATTGGCCATGCTAAATTGCCCGTAGTGTTAGGTAAGGGGTAAATGTAGGGGTATGGGTGGGTTATGCTTCGGCGGGTCGGTGTGGACTTGTTGGGCCGAAGGGCCTGTTTCCACACTGTTCCCATAAGAAAGTGAAAGAAACGTGCTGCATGCAACCAAAAGCATGATGGAGTAGCAGCCCCAAAACACAAACTCCACCATTAATAAAAACGCGGGAGTTGAGCTGCCCTTACACAGTATGACCCTGACGCAATATACAATGATCACTTTTGAGCTGGAATCAGACGTGCTACCAATGCGATACGATCTTACAGTCATGAACTCCAGGCTGCACAGGATTAAAGGAAGTGACTGTGCCCCAATGAGAAATTATTACAAAGTAAGTCGAATTGTCGTTCGATTTTCATTTTGCTTCTCCCCACTCTATTTGCCAGGCTGCAATCGTCTTCTTGTTCTCTCCTCCATTTGTCTGTTCTCTTGGCTCCCTCATCGTGCTCGCTTCCACTTCATTGTTTCAGTATCTCTCTTCTCTTCCTGTAGATTTTTCTTCAATACATTCTGCTCTGAACTGGAGCGATAGATTCCAGTCGAGATGTCACATTGTGGATACGGGATATATCCTCGATCCTCCTTCAGACACAACGAGAAAATTCTTGAATTGTGGCGGAGAACAGATTCCTATTCAGATGTACTCATACATGTTTCACTAATATAATGACAAATACTCATACAATCACAAAACAAGTGACTGACTGTACTCCTGCATTTCGATCACGAGCAACCTAATGTTCTTGATTTCGAAGAAACTAAATTCGCATTTCTCAGCTTTATGTGGAGCAGCACATGGCCAGGAGTGCAATGGGTAACGCGTCTGAAATGATATCAGGAAATCGTAGGCTCTTCCATGGCTCGAATGTAATTCACAATTTCTTGTTACATACAAATTAATCTTTCTCATCGCCCTGATACCGAGATGACGTTTGAATTCCGATTAAGCAGGAACGAGAATCATTTCACGACATCACATCAGTAAATGTCCTCAAGAATATCAGTGTCAATCTCACAGTGCAGTCAGAGGAGGGGAAGCTGCAATCGTCCGTCAAGTTGTTCATGGCCATCTTTGCATTTCCCAAACACAGCAGGCAGGAGTCTAAGACGGTTGGCCTTGTGGTACGGTTCTCACTTGCTCTTCCCCTAAACTAGAGAATCGCGAAGTTGCGAGTTCAAATCCGAAACAGCCCCTCGTACCTTGACTTCAATGTTGAGAAAATGCTGCATTAATTTGCTCAAAACGCGTTTTAGATCAAAAAGATGGAACTCTCTGAAAAAGGAATTGGCTAGAATTGCGATTGCCACGAATACTGTGAAGGCAAACACTTGTTGAGATTGCTTGCCCGCGCAATCCGACTCTGAATAAACCCTGCAGCTGCACTATTGCTCATTTCTGAGTGTAAACTTCAAGAACTAGGGAAGTGAAGTGTTTGGAGACGGCGGTGAACAGACTGACAGGAATGGTGCCGTGCACGCGGAATATCAGCAACAAAGGTAGATTGGAAAGTTCATGCATTTCTCCTTGGAGAACAGCAGGCTGTCAGCTGGACAGTTAGAAACTTTTCAAGTCATGAGGGGTCCGCATACAGGAAATAAATTTGTATATTTCCTACGACGCCTGAAAGAATCGAGAAGGAATAGCCAGATCATTAAAGTCATGCGGAAAAGAAGTAAAAGTGCCATGAGGAAAAAAGATTTCCCTGCCTCAGATCCACAAAATGGACAAAGAGGAGTTAGTTTGATGCTCCCTGGAAGGATTACAAAGATAGAGTGGAGTCAATCTGCTTTTTTCTTGAGCGAGTTACATTGACAAAGTGGGGTCAGTTTGGTCTACCCTGAGTGATTAACTTGACAGACTGATGTAAGTCTCCTTTTTCCATGAGTTTCATGGACAGAATGGGGTTAGTCTGGATGAGTTACATTGACAGAATGGGACAGTCTGCTCGTCCCTGGGTGAACTACGTTGACTGAGTGGGGTCATTCTGCTCTTCCCTGGGCGACTATCATTGATAGAATGCTGCAGTGTGCTCTTCCCTGGCGAGTTACGTTGACAGAGAGTGGATTTAGTCAGCTCTTCCTTGAGCAATTTCATTTAACAGAGTGTTTTCAGTCTGCTCTTCGATGGGCGAGTTACATTGTATGAGATGAGTCAGTTTACCCTGCTCTGCGCGAGTTACATTGACAGAGAGGGGTAAGTCTGGTCTTTCCTGGACGAGTAGCATTGACAGTGTGTGGTCAGGCTCAACTTCCCTGGGTGTGTTACATTGACAGAATCGGATCAGTTTGCGCTTCCCTGGGTGAGTTTATTTGACAAATTGGCGTCAGTCTGCTTTTTCTGGGTGAGTTACTTTGGCAGAGGTGGGAGAGTCACATTGACAGTTTTGGGTCAGTCTGTTCTTCACTGATTGTGCTACATCATCATCTCTGTTTGAGGCACATCGGAAGAGTACCGTCAGTCTGCGCCTCCTTGGCGTCAATGTGCTTTTCGTGAGTTACTTACATTGACAGAGTGGGGTCAGTCTGCTTTTCGCTGGGTGAGTTACATTGACAGAGTTGAGACAAACTGCAACTCCCTGCATGAATTACATTGACAGAGTGGTTTCCGTCTGCTCTTCCTGAGTGAGTTACATTGACAGAATGGGGTCACTCTGCTCTTCACTGAGTCAGTTACAATGAGAGAGTGGCGTCAGTCAGTACTTGCCTGCGTGAGTGACGAATATAGAGTGGGATCAGTCTGCTCTTCTCTGGTTGAGTTATATAGACAGTATGAAGTATATCTGCTTTTCCTGCGTGAGTAACTTTATCAGGTTGGCGTCAGTCTCGTCTTCCCTAGGTGATTTGCACTGAAGTTGTGGGGGTCAGTCTTCACTTCCTGGGTCGAGTTACATTGACAAGTGGCGTCATTCTTCTCTTCCCTGGTGGAAATATGTCGAGAGAGTGCAGTGTGTCTGCTCTTTCCTGCGTGAGTAACATTGACAGGTTCAGTCTGCCCTTCACTGAGTGCAAAATAGACAGAGTGGCGTCAGCTTGATCTTCGCTGGGTGTGTAACATTGTAAAAATGGGGTCAGTCTGCTCTTCAGCGTGTAATCGTATTGGTGGCGCGGGGTCAACCTGGTCTTTACTGAGTGTGATATACTGAAAAGTGTGGGGTCACTGTGGTCTTCACTGGGTGAGATACACTGACTGAGTGGTGTCAGACTGCAATTTCCTGGCTGGCTTACATTGACAGGATAGGGTCATTAAGCTGTTTCCTTGGATATTTACAGTGACGCAGTGGGGTCATATTGCTCTTCCCAATGTGAGTTACATTGACAGGTTCGCATCATTCTGCTCTTTCATGGTCGAGTATCATTGTCAGAGTGAGGTCAACCTGCACTTCCCTGGATGAGTTACATTGTCAGAGTGAGGTCAGTCTGTTCTTCTCTGGGTGAGTTGCATTGAGTGAGCGGGGTCAGTCTCCTCATTCCCAGGCGAGATACTTTGACAGGGTGGTGTCAGTCTGCTCTTTCCTGGATGAGTAATTGAGAGAGTTGGGTCAGTCCACTCTTCCCTGGTGAGTTACCCTGACCGATTCAAGTCAGTCTGCTCTTTCCTGGGAGACTAACATTGACAAAGTGAAGTCAACCTGCTCTTCCCCGGGTGAGTTACATTTTGAGATTGTGGTCAGTCTGCGCTTCCCTGGGCGGCTTTCATCGACGGAGTGGAATCATTACGCTCTGACCTGGGCGAGTTACATTGACAATGTGGGGTCAGACTGCTTTGCCCTTGTTGAGGGCATATACAAAGTGCGGTTAGTCTGCTCTTCCAAGAGTGAGTTACATTTGTCAACTGAGGTCTGTCTGCTCTTCCCTTTGTCAGTCACATTGGGAGAGTGGCGTCATTCTATTCTTCCCTGGGTAAGTTACATTTATAGATTAGTTTTCTCCGCTCTTCCCTGGGTGAGTCACATTGACATTGTGAGTTCAGTTTGCTCTTCCCTCGGCAAATAACATTGACAGAGTTGAGTCATATCTGCTCTTCTCTGGAGGAGTGATTTGACACAGTGAGGTCAGTCTGCTTATCCTTGTGAGAGCTGCATTGACAAAATCGGGTCAGCCGGCGCTCCTCTGGTTGAGTTACATTGACTGCGTAGTGTCAGTCTGTTCATTCCTATGTGAGATACATTGACAGAGTGGTGTCAGTTTGTTCTTTCCTGGGTGAGTGACATTGACAGAGTGTGTCAGACTGCAACTCCCTGCGTGAGTTATATAGACAGAGTGGTGTCAGTCCGCTCTTCCCTGGTCGAATTCCATTTGCAGAGTGGGGATACTCTGCTCTTCCCTGGATGAGTGACATTGATATTAGTGGCGTCAGTCTTCCCTTTCCTGGGTGAGTAACATTGACAGACTGGGTTCAGTCTCACCTTCCCTGGGTGAGTTACAAGGACAGAACGGCGTCGGTCTGCTCTTTCCTGGGTGAGTGACATTGACAGAGTGGGGTCAGTCTACTCTTCCCTGTGTGAGCTACTGTCGGAGAAATTCGCCTATATTCGATAGTGGATTCAAAAGGGAGTAAAATATTGAGGGTGGAGAGGAAATTGGAATTAAGGTCTGACTGAAAAAAAGAAACTGCTCCGTAAATGCTAATGATTCATCGTAGAATACCAAAAATCTACTGCAAACCAATTCGCCCCTGAAGTTCCATGGCCAACGGAAAGCAAAGCAAAGCAGGCAATTGCAATTTGTTTCATGATTTAAGCATTTAGCATTGAAATGTAATGACGAGGAGTAGGAATATGCCATTCAGAACTTTGAACCTATTAAAGGAGAGATCTCACAGGCCAGATCCATTGAAATGCAAAAGCTGTTGATTGCAAGCGATATCGCTGGAAGAGAAATTGACTAGTCTGTTACAGAAGTGACAGTCTGTATCAGTCGTTCAAGGGTTCACTTACCCGAGCTGAGAATCAAGCCAAGTTTTATGATAATCCCGTACAATGACGTTAATTAAATGTAGGGCGCATTCAATGCACTTGTTAATTAAGTAATCCTGTTACGACGGTGATAATCGCAAAGCAGTTATCAGAAGGATGTTCTGATTGTAGATGCAATGTGGCATCCTGGCAGCATCATCCAGTTCTTAATAGAATCAGGAGATTCCAGCAGTCTTCAAAGGGAGGTGAGAATGTCCCTTTTAAAGCAGTAAGGTGTTTCCACTGTTTCTCACCTGTGAGCGAGGTATTCTGGTGCCTCTCTGTCTGTCCGTTCCTTTGCGTGGCATTGCAATCAGTGGGGTACGAGACTGCCCGTAGGGCTTTGAAACAGCTATGCTGATCGGTGTCTGGATGCTTATTGTTAGTATGTCTTGGGAAGTGTATTCCCTGGTCTGTGCGTGACTACAGTCATATATATTTCTCTTGACAGCCTGTTTGGTCACTGCTGAGGCATTCTGGGTGTTTTATGTGTGGTTTGCACAGGCTTGATTTCCTGTGTTGTTTGTGGCCATGCTGTGGTTAGGCAGGTGTGAATTTAGTGTCGGGAGTGGCTCAGCAACCGACAGATAGTCCTCGGTGTCTGAGTCCCAATTAGCAGATGTCGTTTCAGGAATAAGAATGCTCCTCCAGTTGACCTGTACTAGCTGAGTGGTGAGGGCGGCAGAGGGCAGGAGTACATCACAAAGGCGTGGACAGCACAGTCGGATGGCCTTGGTCAGTCCAACAATTCCGGCGATGCTACCTTCTGCTGTGGACCGGCGTGCTGCAGTACTTAGGAGCAGAGAATCAGTGCACTGGCTCCAGCCAGAACCCTTTCCAGACGGCTGTGTGCTGTTTAAAAAGATGGATCCTGTTGGTAGCCCTTGTTTAGTGTTGTCATTAATGGTCCGGGTTGGAGATTCATGTGAAAGGTTTCAATTTGGGCATGTGATACCCTGAAGATCTCTAACCGGCTGGGCTGTTGTCCCTATAGTTGGTATTGATGGAGGTATTTTGAGTGAGGGAATTCAAGTTACCTGTCTGGTTCAAACCAACAATCCCCATGTCAGTGACAATGAAGGCGATAGAAACTAAGGGATTGCTCCCCTGAATGTGCACGGGGACCTGAGTGCAGTCCCAGCAGTGAGTCTGATTAAATCGTGGAGCATATCCATGAGCCATCCTCGGGAAAGTGTTGGCCCGCAAGAAATGGTGTTTTTTTTTAAATGTCTCGCCCCTTGTTCCTGTTTACTGGCAGGCCACAGTGGCATGGTCAGACGGGTCAGGCTGAAGGCGATGATGGTGATGGCTGTGGCAAGCAGCTGGAGCTGTCTTCAGTGTTCCCAGAGGTGACTTCTACTGTCTAGTCCCTGTTCACTGGATGTGGAGCTCGCTTGCAGCGGGTGGCGTGTGTCCATTCGGCCGTCCTTCTACTTTACACTTGTCCGGGTCGTCAGCAGGATTAGATACTGGCCTTTCCAGTGAGGGGAGAGAGATTTATTTTCCAGTGACTTGATCTTGACATTGCCCCCGGTTCCAAACGGATGAATTGGGATTTGCTGGGGTATGGGCAACGCGGCTCTGACATCGTCGTTTTTACATTAATGCTCTTGCTAAAGGATAATTCCTATGTAACTCAGCAGAGCGTCTTGTATCAAGAGAAGGGCCGTGTCCGTAGCGAGCTTTGCGGGACTGGTAGCGGTTGGCATAGGTCGCCCAAGCACACCTCAAATGGGGTGTGCCCAGTTGTGCCTGGTCACATATAGAGTAAAGGGATGGGGGTAAGGCTTCTGGTCAGGTAAGTCATGTGTCATGCGTGTTCTTGATCCGTGTTGTTTTAAGTGTGCAATTCATCCGTCCGACCATGCCTGATGACTGCAGATGGTAGCAGACATGGAGTCGTCACAGTATCCCTCATACTTCGTTATTTCCAGTCGTTAGAGGAGCAGTGAACTGAGTCTCCCTCTCCATATCTAGTTTACTGGGGACCAAGAATCTGTGCTTGGCATTCCTTAGGAGGCATTTTTCCACTGTCTATGCGTCATCCTTTCTTGCTGGGAACATCTCCTCCTATTTACAGAACATGTGGATGATGACAAGGATGTGTATGTAACCCTGCTTTTCACGGATATATGAGCAAAGTCAATTTGCAAGTGGCTGAAAGACCCCTCTGGAACTGGAAAGTCGTCATACCTGGCGACGGGACTTCCTGCATTGTTTTTCAGGCAAACGAGGCCCTGTGGCAGCAGGGTTTGGGCAGCGGCAGCGAATCACTGTGCTTATTACGGTTGCATAAAAGCGTGTGTCATGCACCTCTTGCACGTGTGGCCGACACTGTGGGCAATAAGGGCCTGTGTGTATGTTGGCTCTTGGGTAAATATGGGGGCAATTGGGGTGTACATGAAGTTGTAGGGAAGGTGACTGCGTGGCCGGAATGCGGATCCAACTGTCCTTTTCCTGCAGTGTAGCAGCCTGTTAAGCAGCTCGTGCAGCCTCCATGGTGTCTGGGAATTCTGGGGCCGTCGCTATTCTGGGGGACCTGCAGGACATAAATGGTGAGGTGCAGTGCGGCTTCCTGGGCACCTGAGTCAGACGAAGCATTCTCAGTGGCAGTGGCAGAGATATGGGCAGTGCTTTGTATAACCGCTAGGGCAGAGGGTAATAGAACTGCTTGCAGTAGGTTGGAGGCTAGTGCGTTGTGTTGCAGTGGTCTCAATGGCAGAAGTATTGAAATGTCTGTTTCGAGACTGTGCCGAAATCGTGGACAATTCTGAAGAAATACTTGTAGTCAGTGTGAATGTTGGCTGTTTGAACCTTTGTAGTGATGCAGGCCCGAGTGAGTGCAAACAACTCTGCAGCTGGTGGGGATATGCCATCTGGTAGGGCAGCTGATTCCAGGATTCAGAAAGAGTTGAACACGACATACACTGCCAGTGTACAGTGGTCTGAAGGCCTAATGGAGGGTCCATTCGGAAAGAATATGAGCTCTGGATTTCTAAAGCTGTTCCAGAGAGATCTGGGCGCGGGTGCTGACTTGCTAAAAGAGGTTTAGATAGTCGTCCGCAAAGGCGTTATGAGGGAGTGAGAGCAGGTTGGCGGGGTTCAGGGCAGGGGCACGCTGTAGGACAAGTTAGCTTTGGACAGTAAGACAACCTCATCGCCAGTTCTCCGGACGGCAGTGGTACGTTGTATTAGTTCTACATTTAGCAGGAGGAAGACCGAATGGGGAACCAAAATAGTGCATTGGTGATCCAGGATGATGTGCGTAGCCTTTTGTACTGTTATTGTGGTTGATGCCACAGCTCTCAAACATGCTGGCATTCCCTTTACAACGGGCTGTAAATGTACAGTGTAAAAAGCAAAAGGGCGTCGGAGATTCAAATGAAGCTGCATTAAAATTCCGGATGCAAACAATTCGGATTCATTGGCATAGATGTAGAAGGGCTGAGTGTAGTATGGGACCCCCAGAGCAGGAGCAAATACTAGTAGCTGTTTTAAATTGGTGAATGCCTTTTACATCTTTGGCGTCTTTTTGGGCTCATCAATGGCACGGTGGTCTGGATCGAGAGCCTGCCAACTCACCATTTCCAGGAAGGTTTGTAACTGGATTCTTGTGGCTAGCGGGGGAAGCTGAGTAAAGACTGCTATTCGTTCTTTGGACAGCTCCCGAAGAATGTGAGAGTTTGTATTCCAAGTACTGTACTTTGAATTGGCATGGTTGAATTTTCTCCATGGAAACCCTGTATCCACCTTATGCGAGACAGCAGAGTAATGTACACTGTCCTGAATGTATCATTCTCCGGAGGTGTAGGGCATCAACAAATCGCCCATCAAGGGCGGTGCTGTAGCAAAGCCAGGTATTGGGTGGAGAGGGTATGACCTTCTGCAGCAGCATCGACAGTGGGGCTCTTCGTGTAACCCTGAGATGCCTCGTCCATGCGTACTAGCAGCCGCATTACATAATTGCAAAAAGATACTGGCTCTCAGAGGGCAATTTAATAGAGAACAAGGCTAAGAAAAGTCGATCACCGAAGAAGACGTGACAGAAACAGGGATGCGGGTGAGTATGGCGTTCGTGTCCGGGACCACTTGAGTCTAGGTAGCCACAATTGCATTGACAGTCCGCAGATACTGGACAAAACGCAACCTCCCTGGTCGCTCGGGTTTTGGAACGGGCAGGATGTGTGTATTGCATGGAATGTAGCAGGAATTAGGAAACCCTTTTGTTGGAGGCAGTCAATAACCAGCTTGATCCCTTCTATTGCTGCTGGTGACAGGGAGTATTGTTTTATAAATGGCAGGATGGTTCCCTGTTTGAATATGACAGCGTGTGGTGGGGCGAACATCACTTGGCCTGCATGGTTGGGATGCAGTGCCCACAGCAATGCTGGACGATCAGCGAGCAAAAGGGGGTTTTTGTAGGAGGAGGCAGTGCTTGGGGTTTGGGTGGTAAAAGTGGCCTGGAGTGTTGTTGGATTACAGTGCAAACAAAACTCACCCTGCCCAAGTTGGGCAACATCTACAAAGGGAACGTGGGTCTGACTGATGGGCGCGAAGTAGAGGGGTCGCTATCTTAACAACATCATAATCAAGGCTTAAATTGTTGGAGAGCCACGGGCTCGTGGCAATGAAGGAAAGGTCTGCAAGTACCATCAGGCTGTTGTAGAAGTGTGTAGCTTGTTCCATGATGAGTTGCACTTCTGCTGCCAGCCCCTGTGGTCCCACAATGCAGAGGCTAGTGAGTACTAGCGGGGTGATGAGGGCAACGTGAGGTTCTGCGAATGTAGCATATCCCCAGTCTGCAACGGTGTCCCACGGTTGGATGAGGAAGTCAGTAGTGGGGTAATGGTTGCCCAGTCAGTCCCATGCGCAAGTTGCAATAGGGTCTGCACATCTTGGGGCAGACAGTGGCACTTAGAGGAAATTTGGAGTAGCAGATTGTAGAATGGGGCAGTCACTTCAACGGGTCTGGGCATCTTGGAGAATGGCCTGATTCTCTGCATTGGTCCAGGTCTTATCTGGGGAGTGGACACATTCATGATGGCGGGGAATCTGGCAGTTCGTTCCTGTATTTTAGGGCAGCACTCGTGGTACATGCGTGTCTGGCGTTATCGTTTGTGATAGGCAGCCGTGGTGACTCAGACTGCCCAGTGGCCATTGTGTCCCACTGCGGGCTCGCTGTGGGGCTGCGCAGTAAAAAAAAATGCAGCCATTTCCTTCAACAACTGGTCTGGCTCTGGAGCCAGTATGCGAAGCTTCGGGTTCTGTAGGGATTAGGGTAGCGTGGCCGTGTCTGGAATTATTGGGATCTCCATTGTCGGTTGTTATTGCAGCAGTCTTTCGCCTTAGTGGTCTGATGCTGCTGGCCAACTTGTCGAAATTTTGCAAGACACTGCACGTCCAAGCAGGGGTCACCATGCCCACCCGTAATGACCGTCATCCAATAATCAATCTTATCCAATTTAAGTGAAACCACCTCCCCACCCCCTTTAATGTGACCAATTTCCTGGGGGCCAGATGTAAAGGTGTCGTCGAAAGAGGATAAATTAACCACTGTCCCGTGTCTTTTAGCACGTTGTTTGCCGGTGAACCACGTGCAACAAGAGTATCTCCGACATTTAGGATCTCCATTGTCGGTTGTTATTGCAGCAGTCTTTCGCCTTAGTGGTCTGATGCTGCTGGCCAACTTGTCGAAATTGTGCAAGACACTGCATGTCCAACCATGCCACCATGCCCACCCGTAACGACCGTCATCCAATAATCAATCTTATGCAATTCAAATGAAACCACCTCTCCACCCCCTTTAATATGACTAATTTCCTGGGGGCCAGATGTAAAGGTGTCCTCGAAAGAGGATAAAGTAACCACTGTCCCGTGTCTTTTAGCACGTTGTGTGCCGGTGAACCACGTGCAACAAGAGCATCTCTGACATTTATTTTGAAGTTCACGTATTTACACACCTCCTCCACGTCGTGTTGTTCAACTTAGGCCCTGGGTCCTTCTCACCGCCTGGCTCGGGTTGCCAATCTCCCACAGCTAGCACTTCCCAGCAGAGGGTGGATTTCCTTGCACATATGGCGTAATGGACGTCCTGGTTTGACTGCTCATACTGCACTTCAGCTTTCGAGAAATGACAGAGGGAGCACTCACAAGACACACAGGCAGTGAGTGATTGACAGGTCAAGCAATAAATATAATTGAGCGTGTATTCGCTGACCACACTGTAAACTGTTATCTTAAGGATAAATACAATTAGATGAAACACCTGAAACTGACAAGACAAGTACTCAGCAGCCACAAAACAGAAACATCCAAAACAAGCACTCAAAAAACACAAGACAGAAAACAGTGAACTGGTGGGGCCCGTGTCAATTTGCTTCGAGCTGAGGATCTCTTAGGATTCAAGCGAAAAAATTAATCAGCGGTCTCTTATTCTATTTTGCCGGGCTTCCCTTGTCCGTCCATCTTTCTCCTGGTTGGATCAGCATCACGTCAGAAGCCCTGGCTCAACTCAGACCACGCGTCTGCCGAATTTGGTAAAAGATTAGTTGATCAATTTCAGAGCTTGCCCGTCTACCTTATCAGGTCGAGGCCATGGTTTCTCAGCGCTGAATTGGCGCAGTAGGTAGATTAGAATTGTGCCGACCCTCCTCAGTCGTCCAGATTTTTGCTGTCGGTATGACCCACTAGGTCAGGGTTGGCCACCAGGTCCGAATCGGGCTAAAGTTAGATCAAAGTTCGCTTACCTGTAGAGATTATACTTTGTCGAAACTATACTAAATCGGAGAAATTAGCTCAATAAAGCGGAGATCACAAAACACAGAGCGAAGTTAAATTAACAAGTAGCTTATTAGAATGGCGATATCGCAGAAGAGAACTTGACCAAGCTGAAGCAGAAAAGACGGTCTCTCCAGGTCGCGAAACTCTCTTCCCCGAGATGAGAATCAAGCCAGGTTTTATAGGAATATACTACAATGCTGATAGTTAAAAATAATGAAAATACAATTGACTTGATTGTCAAGTAATCAACTTACTTACAGCAAAACAGTCATTCGAAGAATGTCGTGAATGTCGATACAATCAAGCATCCATCAGCATCAATCTGTTTTATGATAGGATCAGAAGATTCGAGCTCTCTTCATGGATTTGTGAGAATGTATCTTTCCCTGGCAGTAAGGTGCTTCAATTGCTGCTCTCCAGTGATGAGCAAGGTATTCTGGTGCGTCTGAGTCTGACCTGAGTTCGTGTGGCTTTGGTATCATTGGGGTACAAGACTTCCCGTAGGGCTTTGGGACAGCTGTGTTTATCGGGTCTTGGAAGCTTATTGTTCGTTTGTCTTGGGAAGTATATTCCCTGATCTGCGAATGATTGTGGTATGATTTCCGTTGTCAGACTGTTCGGTCAATGCTGAGGCGTTCTGGGTTGTATTGCTTGGACAGGCTTGAGTTTCTATGTTCTGATCCGTCACGCTGTGTGTAGTCATGGTTGCAGATCCTTTCCCACACTGTGGTTTAAAAAAAAAACTTAAAGATCTGCAAAGATGTTAAATTCAAAATTCTTAATTGAACAATAACCTGTTAACATGCGGACAAGGCATTCAGCTGTTCCATAGATGGGAAGATATTCACTTGGGGATTCAACCTAATATCACGCAAACACGTTCATCACAGGGAGAGAAGTTTTGTTTGGTCTGTTTGTGAAGGAATGAACTTTACAGTCCCGCCTAATATGACCCGGTAGACCTGACACTAGAGAGACATTATTCGTCTGCTCTGTGTATGAGAAGGAATTTATTAAATCAGCAAAGCTTCAGATACACAAGAGTGGCCACACTGTAGAGAGGCCTGCACTGAGTGTCGGAAGGGATTCACTTTGTCATCCCTATTCAGTGAGCACTATCATATTCGCAATAGCGAGAAACGTTTACTTGCTCTTGTGTGGGAAGGGATTCACTCTCAGCAGATATGGGCTTGTTCCCACACATGATACAACATTTTAGTATTCTGACTTTGAAAGAGCTTTAGGAGTAGCAATGATTTGATGAAAGATCAGAAAACGCACTAGAATTAGAATCCCTACGATGCAGAAACAGTCCTTTTGGCGCAACAAGTCCACACCAACCCTCCAAAGAGCACTCAGACACATTTCCCTATTTTATATTTACATTGACTAATAACCTACGCTGTGGGTAATTTATCATGGCCAATTCACCTCACATGTGCACTGTTTTGGAGGAAATTTCACGACCTGGAGCAAACTCACGCAGACACGTGGAGAATGTGCAAATGCCACACAGACAGGCCTCCGAGGCTGGAATCAAAGCCAGTCCTTCATGCTCTGAGGCAACAATGCGAAACACTGAGCCATATTGTGTGGAGCGGCAGTTCAATTGCACTGTGGGTAGCAAGGAATTTAATGACACATTCACACTTCTGACAGCCCTGTTAGATAGCATCGATTTAGCTCAATTAGCCGGCTGGTTGGCTTGTAGCACAGTGTAATACCAGCAGCGTGGTTTCAGTTCCCATCACTAGTTTGAGGTTAATTAAGAGATTCTCTTGAGCGTGTCCCCCACGTGAGGACTGGCGATGTTCTCGTAAAATCGCCACCAGTCCATTCTTTCTGTAATGAAGGGACCACTCCCTCGGGTCTCCTTGTTCAAACTTCTCGCTTATGCTGTCAGCGAATGAGAAATTTTGATAAATATGCTGACTCCACAGCCAACACTAATTTCTCCAGCATTGTAAAAATAAAAATAATACATTGGCTCTGGATGTAGGTTTGCTTGCTGAGATGGAAGGTTTTCCCACTGATTTCTCTCCAATTAGAGGAGAGAGGAATGGTCGATTTCCATTCATTGCCCTGCTTTTGGTCCTTCTCTTCGTTGTTAAGGCGAGAGTCGACATTTCTGAATGTTCTTCACATGCAAATGAAGGACTTGTGAAGTGTCGTCTCTTTTGTAGGAGATAGAGCAGCTAAATTGGGCTGATGCACAATGGGAACCCAGTCTCACAGTGACAGTAAAAGATTGTTTTCTCATCAGCATGAAAATGTTGATAGGACCCTAGTTCCTGTGAACTTAAAATGCATGTCCAATACTGTGTCATTTAAACAAGTAGGAAGTACGACATACTTCCAAAACAGAATAGTGAGGTGATTGTAGGGGCATTTGCTGCGGCAGAATTCTTCTTTGTATCTGCTGCCAATGACCTTCTAGATGAATGCAATCAGTCACTGGGTTGATTATGGCAGGAGGAGAGTGGATTTTCTAGGGTTTGCTCGCTGAGCTGTAGGTTTGATATCCAGACGTTTCGTTACCTGGTTAGGTAACATCATCAATGACGACCTCCAAGTGAAGCGAAGCTGTTGTCTCCTGTTTTCTATTTATATCTTTCTCCTGGATGCGGTTCCTGGGGTGATGTCATTTCCTCCTCGTTTTCTGAGGTATGACAGATGGCATCGAGATCTATGTGTTTGTTTATGGCGTTGTGGTTGGAGTGCCAGGCCTCGAGGAATCCTCTCGCATGCATTTGCTTAGCCTGTCCCAGGATAGATGTGTTGTCCCATTCAAAATGGTGACTTTTTTCATCCGTGTTTATGGCTACGAGGGAGAGAGTATTGTGTCTTTTTGTGGCTAGCTGGTGTTCGTGTACCCTGGTCGCTAACTCTCTTTCCTGTTTGTCCTATGTAGCGTTTGTCGCCGTCCTTGCATGGAATTTTGTAGATGACGTTGGTTTTGTCCATGGAGGAAACGCAACAAACGATCAGACAGACAGTTGCACCTACTCTGAGCCGAAAGAGGGAAGGAAACAAACTGAACACACAAGAAAAGAAAGCTCTAGAAAACCTAAAAGAAGACAAAAACATCGTTATATTACCTGTATACAAAGGTCGACTCACAGTCATCCTGAACAGAGTTAAAAATCACACAACACCAGGTTATAGTCCAACAGGTACAATTGGAAGTACACTAGCCTTCGGAGCGATGATCCTTCATCAGGTGAAAGTGGAGGGCTCGATAGAGCCCTCCACTATCACCTGATGAAGGAGCGTTGCTCTGAAAGCTAGTGTGCTTCCAATTAAAGCTGTTGGACTATAACCTGGTGTTGAGTGATTTTTAACTTTGTACACCCCAGTCCAACTCTAGCATCTCCAAATCATCCTGAACAGAGGAGACGACATCGAGAAATCCAATGCACTACTCGCAGAGACCATGTTCCATGTGTTGAACCTCTTTTGGGCATTCTCTAATTATGGGCGAAGTCTTGTCAAATTTGATGTCAAATCATAACCCAGAAGTAAGTTTACTCCCCTCAATCAGTCATGTCTTTACTACTCTAACAATTACTTCTCCTGATAGTTGCTTTAGTAAAGCAAAGTTAAACAACAAGGTAATCTCATTCCTGAAGAAGGGCCTGTGCCCGAAACGTCGAATCTCCTGTTCCCTGGATGCTGCCTGACCTACTGTGCTGTTCCAGCAATAAAGTTTCAACTTTGATCTCCAGCATCTGCAGACCTCACTTTCTCCAATCTAATTAATATCTATGATTTAAACCCAACCTTCTTTGATTCTGGCCCCCATTCTCACTCAAAGACAAATGACTCAGTTAGTGGATGAATAAAAAGAAAAAAACGTAACAGGTCAGTTTACTTAAGCAACCGTCATGATCCGTAACCTCACAAGCTCAAGGAATTGTATCTTGCTTAGTTTCTGAAGTCACCAGTGCACGCAAATAGTTTCCAGTGGCTTTGAGGAATATTCACTGAATATCTGTAGCTTAGATTCCATTCTTCAAACTTTCAGTAAGTTGATAATGAGAGTATAACCAGGGAGCAACCGAATATCTGTCCTGTAACTTTCGCAGGCACAATCCATCTGCTTTAAAACGCAGTTCAAAACCTGGTTCAAACTCTGAGTTCTTCGTGTTAAACTGGTTGTCTCCTTACAAGGTGCCAGTTAACATTCAGAATTTGTTTCAGTATAATGCAGATCTGGAACTGCAAGGAATGGAACATTTTTCCAATCTAACTGTCTGCATACCAAGGAGCTTGGCAGCCTTCCTGGGCACCAAACTTAATTCCTCAAAAATAGGTGGTGCTAATATTGGTATCCCATTACCATCATATAATCTGGTTCCAGTATTCTTACACATTCCCACTTTCTGCCTCTACTCCTGAATTCAGGAAGAAGGTGGCCTGAAAATTCAACTCATTGAATTTAAATGGTAACTTAATACAAATCATTTTGAATTAATGACATGAGACTTTGTCCCAGTACTGTAACACAATATCAGGTCTCATAGCGGAAGCAGTAATGCAGAGACTTGAACAAGCTGCCCTCCCAACTATCTAACCTAAACTTTGGGTCCACTACGTGGAAATTACCTTTGTCATCACAAAATGGACCTGTGCCTCACCACACACTTCACTTTCAACTACATAGTCTACAAACAAACTAGCGGCACAGCCATGCGATCTCCGCTTAAAAAAACTAGAACAAACAGCTCTATCAACCATCAAACCAAAACTCTGTGTCCGTTACATAGATGACACAATTTGAAACAAGATAGAAGAGACATTTAACATCATCAACAACATCCTTACAGACATAAAGTTCATCAAGGCGAAAGAAGTCGACAACAAACTCGCATTCCTGGATGTCACAGTCGAAAGAAAGAAATAAGGAGAACTACAAACGTCTATATACAGAAAACCGACAAACACTGACCAAATACTTAACGACACCAGCAACCAGAGCTTAAAAATGTGTTGCTGGAAAAGCGCAGCAGGTCAGGCAGCATCAAAGGAGCAGGAGAATCGACGTTTCGGGCTTCCTGAAGAAGGGCTTATACCCGAAAGGTCGATTCTCCTGCTCCTTTGATGCTGCCTGACCTGCTGCGCTTTTCCAGCAACACATTTTTCAGCTCTGATCCCCAGCATCTGCAGTCCTTAATTTGTTCTACACCAGCAACCATCCCAATACACACAAACGGCGTTGTATCAGAACACTATTCCAACGAGCCACCACACACTGCAGCACAGACGAACTACGCAAAACAGAGGAGATCCACTTATACAATGTGTTCAAGAAAAACGGATACTCAAAACGTACAGTGCGCAGATTCCTCAAGAACAAGCAGACCAAACACAGCCAGAACCCCTAATCACCTTACCATACATCAAAGAAGTTTCAGAAATGACAGCCAGACTACTAAGACCGCTCAGAATCCTAGTAGCACACAAACCTACCAATACTCTCAAACAAAACCTAACAAACTTAAAAAGCCCAGTACATGCCATGGACAAAATCAACGTCATCTACAAACCTCCATGCAAGGACTGCCACAAACACTACATAGGACAAACAGGAAGAAGGTTAGCCACCAGAATACATGAACACCAGCTAGCCACAAAAAGACACGACCCTCTCTCCCTCGTAGCCCTACACGGATGAAAAAGCCACCATTTCGACTGGGACAACACGTCTATCCTGGGATAGGCCAAGCAAAGGAATGCGAGAGAATTCCTCGAGGCCTGGCACTCCAACCACAACGCCATAAACCAACACATAGATCTAGATGCCATCTATCAACCCCTCAGAAAACAATCAGGAAATGATATCACCACAAACCCCAGGAACCGCATCCAGGAGAACGATATAAATAGAAAACAGGGGACAACAGCTTCGCTTCACTTGGAGGTCGCCACTGATTATGTTACCTAGCCAGGTAACGAAATGTCTGGATATCAAACGTATAGCTCAGCGAGCAAACCTGCACCCTAAATCTCAACCTGAGCTACAAACCTTCAGTGGATTTTCTGTGTATAACCAGGAATTCGCTTCCAGTCAGATAATTCACAAGAAGAGAAATACTTCTTCATTTCTTGACTGGGTGGTGTATGCAGGTCGATGCAAATTCGTAGTGCAAAACAGGGAGCCCCAGTGATGCTGCCAGAAACCCTTGTGACCTGACATACATACATTCTTTAGCTTGTTTTTCAATTCAGAACCAACTCCAGCAACAATATTTCCCTCTTCAAGCTTCCAAAGAGTTGGTTCTATCGCCCTACATTTCGAGGTGGAGAAAGCGGAGCTGTGATTATCTGATGTTTGTTTTTGAGCAGGGCGTGCTGCTGGAAGGAACAGAATAGGTTGATGTTGACAGATGCTTGTTTTGAGGCGCTGAGCTGCGGTGAAGGCGCGATAGCTTTAAAGGCATTGTTCAACTTATCTGATTAAAGATCCAGGGCAAGAAACGACCAGAAGTTTCTCGCTGGCTCCAATGGTCCATTACTCAACGTCAGTGACATAAATAAAACAGTGTAAAGTTCCAACAGTGAAGAGGGTAACTGTGAAGCCGGCACGTGAGGCCACATATCTTTTCTTTGTCATTGAAAGACACTGCTTCACAAAGTGGAGAATTCAGTGACTGAGATTGTCTTTCATGAGTTTTCACCTTGTGAGGCTTCCCATTGCTGCTAGTGTCCATGCAAATATCAGAACTCTGCAGCATGTGTTTGGTATGCACAGGCCACGAAGCAGAACAGATTTGTCTCTTGGTTGGTTGGAATGCAACTTCCAGCTTCGTTATACTTCCAAACTCACCGTCCTTATTGTACTGAAGATGAGATGTTTTTTGGATTGGTGATCTGCAGGAAAGAGGATCATTTAACTGCGTCAGCAATTTTCCTGAGAATATCAGAGTCAATCTCACATCGCTTTCAGAGGTGTGGAAGCTAAAATAGCCCCAACCGAGGTTTATGAACACTTTGGGAAGCGGAATAAGGAGAATGAAGCGTGAACTATCTAAGTGAATAGAGTCAGTCTGTAAACATGCTCTTAGTTTCTGAATGAGGCCTCAGGTTCTTGGCGACACTAGCTGTTCCGAGATATTGATTCCCGTCAGACCTGCTCTGCTTTTGCAGTTGTCACTCTCAGGAGTAATAAATCTGAAATTTCGCACCTGGATTCGGAACCCGAGCAGTGTTGTTAGAAGCGCCGAATCCTACACACTGTACCACCACGGATGCAGGCAAGACAGCCTTAATCGTTAGTTAAGGAAATAGCCTTCGGCTTTTTTTTTAGTATTCATTGGAGATAAGTTTCTCCTCTAAAATGATGGAGTCGTCGAGTTTTTACACACTGATAGAGGCCCATTATCCCGTTTACCAGCACTTGGCCTGTATAATTGGTGTTCTTCAGTTACATGTGGTCATCTCAATGATATTTTCCCTGGAACATTTTAAACGTAAACGACACAATAAATTGGACTGAATTTTGAGATGGGAAACAAAAGCAGAAGAGTGCCGAGAAAGCTCACCAGTTCTGGAGCATCTGTTTGGAGAAATCAGAGCGAACATTTTGGGTTCGGTGAAATGTCCTCAGACACAGGTCTTCCAGCAACATGTGCATTTGTGTGAGATTGAAAAATGTGTTCATGTGCCATCGGGGAACTGAGCCTCATTTTCATCGACACAGAGAGTCATACGACACGACCCCCAGGAATGAGCAAATACAGAAAGTAGAATTTCACCTGCTTGGATTATTTATCCCATTTCAGATCTCAACAGTAGAATCTGTTTGCAGCAAAGTGCTCCTTTTGATGTTCGATTCGGCAGTTGTCCAAAAATTTACACATGCCTCAGGGAGGTGCAACATCACAATCCCAGGCTTACAAGAGCAAAAGTCTCACCACTGAGCTACAGCAGCAAACCTGTAAGTTGGGGTGCCCATGATCTAAATACTGCAGTATAATAGATGACTGAATAGTCTGGAATTTCAAATAAGTTTCAACAGAGCTAAATAAATCATGTAAAGAAAGCAATGCTGAATCGAATCGTCCCAGGATGATATCAAAAGAGATCTTCCCTGGTTGTTTAATCTTTAGGATTTAATACCATCGGTGCCTTGGCATTTTAATGGTTAAGATTTAAGTGATCAACAAGCAATACTGCCTGATCTTTCGAAGCAGAATAAAGCAGTGGATCAATCGTAGAGATTTACACAACAGAAAATTATTATTTGGACCAAACTTCCCATGCCAAACAGATATCCTAACCTAATCCAGTCACATTTGCCAGCACTTGGCCCATATTGCTCTGAACACTTCCTTTTCATAGGCACATTCAGGCGACTATTTAAGTCGTTTGGAGATGCCACTGTTGTACTGGGGTGTACAAAGTTAAAAAAAATCACACAACATCATGTTATAGTCCAACAGGTTTAATTGGACGAATCAGCTGTGTCTAACAATCTTATTTTCAATAACCACCTGATGAAGTATCAGCTCTCCGAAAGCTAGTGCCTCCAAATAAACCTGTTGGTCTATAATCTGGTATTGTGCGCTGTTGGATCTTATCATTACCACGATCACATGTGCCCCACACACTGACAATTGATAACTCGGCCGAATCTCAGTTCATCTGCTGCTGAAAATCTTAATTTTTTTCCCCTCTTTGACATCATTAGAGGAGACTTTAAATGAAAAGACTGGAGATTTTGGTAGAAAGAAAAATTGTAGTTCTGAGGAATTATGCATTAAAATGAACATCAAACGCGACTGTAAAAATTCAGCGAAGGAACAAAGATATGCGGTGGCACTGCTGGAAGGGTGCCACAGAGCCCCGAACAACTTAGTGGTATAATGGAGTTTAATAGCAGTTCATCTCTCAATAATGATCAAATAAAAGTGTAGGAGTAATAGGGGATTTTCACAACTTCAATGTAGTGCGTCAATGTAATGCGAAATGATTTTTGAAGTCATTTCAAGAGCAATGTTTTGATCAGTCATGGCAAGACCAACTAGAGGGGCACAACAGTGAAGCTGGTTTTGAGAACTTAAGCTGGCCAGTAGGAGGAATGGCAGTGGGACAGCTTCTTGGTAGTAGAGATCACAAACCAGTCAGCTTA
>NW_025215112.1:18094-20470 GCF_004010195.1 Chiloscyllium plagiosum | reverse complement strand
TGGTTAAGATTTAAGTGATCAACAAGCAATACTGCCTGATCTTTCGAAGCAGAATAAAGCAGTGGATCAATCGTAGAGATTTACACAACAGAAAATTATTATTTGGACCAAACTTCCCATGCCGAAGAGATATCCTAACCTAATCCAGTCACATTTGCCAGCACTTGGCCCATATTGCTCTGAACACTTGCTTTTCATAGGCACATTCAGGCGACTCTTTAAGTCGTTTGGAGATGCCACTGTTGTGCTGGGGTGTACAAAGTTAAAAAAAATCACACAACATCATGTTATAGTACAACAGGTTTAATTGGACGAATCAGCTGTGTCTAACAATCTTATTTTCAACAACCACCTGACGAAGTATCAGCTCTCCGAAAGCTAGTGCCTCCAAATAAACCTGTTGGTCTATAATCTGGTATTGTGCGCTGTTGGATCTTATCATTACCATGATCACATGTGCCCCACACACTGACAATTGATAACTCGGCCGAATCTCAGTTCATCTGATGCTGAAAATCTTATTTTTTTCCCTCTTTGACATCATTAGAGGAGACTTTAAATGAAAAGACTGGCGATTTTGGTAGAAAGAAAAATTGTAGTTCTGAGGAATTATGCATTAAAATGAACATCAAACGCGACTGTAAAAAATCCGGGAAGGAACAAAAATATGCGGTGGCACTGCTGGAAGGGTGCCACAGAGCCCCGAACAACTTAGTGGTATAATGGAGTTTAATAGCAGTTCATCTCTCAATAATGATCAAATAAAAGTGTAGGAGTAATAGGGGATTTGCACAACTTCAATGTAGTGCGTCAATGTAATGCGAAATCATTTCTGAAGTCATTTCAAGAGCACTGTTTTGATCAGTCATTGCAAGACCAACTAGAGGGGCACAATAGTGAAGCTGGTTTTGAGAACTTAAGCTGGGCAGTAGGAGGAATGGCAGTGGGAGAGCATCTTGGTAGTCGAGATCACAAACCAGTCAGCTTAACCTCAGACTGAAAGCCACATAGCACAAGAAGTAGACGATTGTGGATGACATGTTGTGTGTTGATTTTACCATGGTAAACTGTTGAAAAGATTAACGTCTGTGGCATTTATGGAAACAAGCGAGTGAGGTGCCACATTGGCTTAGTGGCAGGAATTCAAGACGAATTGTTAGCAGGTAATTTCTAGTCCATGTCAGTAAAGGCTCCGACATGAGGATTGATTTCACAATCACCGGGATTGAAATGGATCGACTGGTTTCAAGGTCCCGATGATGGGATGGGACACGTCTACCCATCAAAAGCGACAGCAGCAGCACAGACAGAATAGTGCCGTTGTGTGCATTAGATTTTGAAAATGCTCAGTAAAATGGGAGGAGCGATGTAAAGGAGGGTTAGTGACCATGGAAGGGAGGGAAATCACTGAAAATGCGTGGGTTTGAATTCTGATATATGAAATGGAGAAGTGTCATATTCCGCATAAGTAACCAGTGTTGCAGAATATCATATAATCTCTTGTTCCCAGGGCTAAACTTAGAGAGACTGCGTGGCGCAATAGTGAAGATCAAACTGGAAATGGGCATGATGTGACGGTATAAAGGTCCATGAAATGCCGGTTTTGGGACTCCAACCTCACCTGTAGTAACTTCTGTTGACATGGAACAGGGAGCAGTATGGTATCAGATTGGGACCTCCAACTCAAATGGATCAGCTTCAGTTGGCATAAAGCAAGGGGCATTGTGGCAGTAGGCTAGAAGTTCCAACCTCACCTGGAGCAGATTGTATTGAGAAGGAGCACGGAGCAAAGAGACATCAAGTTGGGAGAAAGGATGTTCAGTTATCTTAATCTGAATTAAAGTAGTATCTAACAGGAACCGTGTTTGTAGATTGAGTGAATATCTGTCCCATGGAAATCTCTGAAAAATAATGGAAAATGTGGCAAAGATTCAGATCGTACAGGAGAACCTATGCCGAAAGAAACGCTGGTAATATTTTCCTTTTCTGACTTTTATCATAAGACTGACTGCGTATTTGGTGAAATTGCAGCAAGCGATTTTCATCTCGTGTCATGTTATTAAATTTCCTGAAAACCCACGCAAGTCATTGAAGCAAACTAAACTTCAAAACATTAACGGTAGAAAATTAGCTCAAAGGGAGAGGACAGAGGATGGTGCTGCAGGGTTGTTTTTCAGGCTGGAGTTCCGTGACCAGTGGAGTGCTACAAGGATCGGTGTTGCGTCCTCGACTTTTTGTCATTTAATTGGAGTGCAGTGGACAGCGAAGAGAGTTACCACAGATTACGACAGGATCTTGACCATTTGGGCCAATCGGCTGAGAAGTTTAATTCAGATAAATGTGAGGTGCTGCATTTTGGGAAAGCAAATCAAAGCA
>NW_025215112.1:7902-18075 GCF_004010195.1 Chiloscyllium plagiosum | reverse complement strand
GTAAGTGGAGTCGCAGGTAGATAGGATAATGAAGAAGGCGTTTGGTATGCTTTCATTTATTGATCAGAGTATTGAGTACATGATTTGGGAGGTCATGTTGCGGCTGTATAAGACATTGGTTAGGCCACTGTTGGAATATTGCGTGCACTTCCGGTCTCCTTCCTATCCGAAAGTAGTTATGAAACTTCAAAGGGTTCAGAAAAAAAATGCCAGGGCTGGAGGATTTCCGATATAGGGAGAGGCTTAACAGGCTTGGACTGTTTTCACTGGAGTGTCGGAGGCTGATGGGTGACTTCTTAGAGTTTTTCAATATTATGTGGGTCATAGATAAGGTAAATAGAAAAAAGTCTTTTCCATGGGTTCTGTGAGTCCAAAATTAAAGGTTTAGTGTGAAAGTGGAAAGAAAAAATGAGACCGACGGGGGGCAACGTTTTCATGCAGAGAGTGATAAATGTATGGAAGTTGCAGCCAGAGGAAGTGGTGTCGGCTGGTATAATTGCAACATTTAACAGGCATTTGGATAGATATACGAATAGGAAGGGTTTGGAGGGATACGGACTAGATTGGCTTGTGATATCTGGTCAGCATGGACGAATAATACCAAAGAGTCTGTTTCCATGCTGTACATCTCTATGACTCTATGACTCTATTTGATGTTGCCATTCTGCTCGAGTTTATCTTGATTTATGGAGGAAGAGCAAAAAACTAATGTTGAAATTTACAGGATCAGCGATTATCCCATTCAATAAGCTGAACAGACAAAAGGCTTAATGGAAGCTTCATCATGACAGGTATGTTTTCATTATGCATCGTGCTGAAACACAAAGTAGGGAGGGTTGGACTGACGCAGTTGTGGTGATTTTCTTTCCTGGTTAAATTGTTGAATTTGACTATTATTTTGCCTGTCCATGTAAACATCACAACTCTGAAGCATGAAAGTGTGAAGCACATGTGGGGCAAGTGGCGCAAATTCTAAAGTGCCTGACTCCAGATCAGAACATTGTAGGTTTCACTCCCCTCCAACTCGAGATTAACGCAGGGATTTTTTACAGTCACCACCTAATCTTCCTCATTGTTCTGAGCCGAGATGATGTTTGAGTTCCTGATATGCTGACACGAGAATCTCTTTCAGTACACGTCCCGGATGACAGCGCAGTCAATGTTGCAGCATCATCACAAGTACGGAAGACCAAATAGTCCCACATACTGCGAATCGGCACTTTTCAATTTCACAGAGCGAACGACCCAATCGCTGCGGCTTCTCGAAATGGCAAGGAAACAAAATATCTCAGCCTCATGTTGGTTGATGGAGTGACGAGGCACCTTCTCCTTCTTTAAGAGGCTGGGGCATTGACACTGTTATTCGTAGCGACATTGATTGATTCGAAGCATTGAAAGGAATCCTATCACAGATGCCCATGATGTTGATGCCGAACAAAATAGCCCTTACTGGGAATTTAAGCCGGACTGCAGTGGTAAAAGTGCACATTCAGAAACACTACACCATCTAAGACGAGTACAGTGATCAGACGCACAGGTAGAGTGTGAGACCTCAAACGTGTTGGACGGGTTCTTGGCAGAAACAACGGCTTGACGATATTAATTGCATTTTCCATCCCTTTGCCTTGTCTGCCTTAACATCACAAATACAGATTGAATACCTCTGAAGGTTGTGTTGATTTCATCACAATGAGTTGCAGATTTATCCACCACCACTAGTTGATAAAGTATTTCATGCTCATCTACTGAAAACTTTCTGCATCTTACATTTAGTCTACACCCCTTGCTGTTTGACCAATAGGAAACATTTCTTTATCTCTCATTGCTTAGCACATTTCAATCATGTATCATCACAATCTCCTTTTCTCCATTGAAATTAGATCAGAGAAACAGATCGTTTCCAAAAAAAATCCTTTGTTAAATACTGCAATGTGTTCTTTTCCTGAGCCTGATGTTCCAGAAATCTCAGGTACATGTCAGTAAAAACTGTTACGTGAGCACTGATCACTGATCACTGATCATAAGCAGTATGTAAATAGATCGACTGGTTTTTGGGTCCTCATTGTGGGATTGGGTCACGTTTCCCCAACAACATTGACTGAAGCTGCACAGACTGAACAATGTCAATGCGAGTGCTTGATTGACAAATGCCTCAGTGAAATTGGAGGAGTGATCTAAAGCTGGGTTACTGATCGTGGGATGGGTAGAAGCCTCCGAGACTCCCTTCATTAAATGTCCCTGCGAACGTCAGAGTCAATATCCCAGAGTCATCACTGGAGGGGAAGCTGAATTCGTCGCTCACGCTGCCCTTTGCATATGCAAACTTTTCGAGGTTCACTTTGGCACCAGCGATTGTCAAGGAAACAAGACACAGAGCCTAGTCTCAACTTTGATAAACATGGGAAAATCTTTAGGAAGCGGAATTAGAGGAGACTGGAAAGTGAACTGTCTACATGAGCAGAGACTGCCGAGGCACCATCCCCATTCTTTAAGAGGCTGGGACATCGTCTCTCATTTCACGGTGTACTTAATTATCCGAGGTATTAAAAGCACTCCCCATGCAGGTGGTCTGCTTTTGCTGATGGCGCTGTCAGGAACAAAACAAACCCCGACTCCTGGTCGGAGACTCAAAGCCGGGTCACAGCGAAGAAAGCGAAAAAAATGTAACTGCTAGCTCACCACTGACAGCGACACAAATACCACGTATATGTAGAATGACAGCCCTCAAGCTCGTTGTACATGCTTTCGTCAGAAGCAATCTCTTGACTGTCTTTATTCATTTTTATCTCTTGGTCTTACGTGCATTAACATCTCAAGTTCAGATCCGTGTATTTCTGAAAGTTATGTGGTTTCGCCTCTGTGCATCCTTACAGACAGTGAACTCCAGATTCAACCATCCGCTTGCTGATGAGATTTTTCTGCATACCTCCTCAACCCTTTCCACCTCTTCACTTCAGTCTACGCCCCTGTTGATCGGTCAAGAGGAAACGTTTCTTTTAGTCTGCCTTGTCAATGTCGCTCATTATTTAGTGCATATGAAACATGTATCCTCACAGTTTCCTCTGCCTTAAGAAAACGACCACAGTCAAAACAATCTGTCTTCATAACCTAAACTTTTCAACTTGGTAAATTTCTGCACGGTTTCCAGTGAGATCACATGACGACTGTAATGTGAATTGCAAGACTGCAGGCAATATTTCGGGGGAACCGAATGAACAAATGAAATAAATGACTGTAGAAAGCCACAGAAACTTGTCTTTTGCAATAAAACATCTTTTGCTCAATATTGCGCTGTGCTCTTATGCTGAGGCCGATGTCCCAGTAATCTCTTGTCCGTGTCAAGAAAAACTGCTCCACGAGAATGAATCACAGAACAGCTGCATCTAAATGGGTTGAATTGCTTGAAGATGCCGACCATGGGATTGGGGCACTTTCACCCAAAACAGTGACCGCAGCAGTACAGAATGAACAGTGTAAATGTGAGTATTATATTGTGCAATACCTCAGTGAAATGGGAGGGTGAACGTTTAAGAGTATGAGTTAATGTGGGAGAGAGAGAGCTCTCCCATAAAGGGTGGTTATGATATTTGAAACGCAAAGATGTGAGACAGTGGGTGTTTGAAGAAGGAAATTTATCACTACGAAGAGTATTTTTATGTTAAACAAAGATTGATGTTCTCAGCGTTTGATGAGCACATATTACATGGAGAAAAACGTGAAAAATGCCGATTGCTGTCACTGTGATCAGGAACAGAACCACACGCACGAATGAATACTTGTCAAACAGTGACTGAGATGTGGGAACTCAGATTCAGTTGAATCTTTAACTTCTATGTCCCGAGAGACTGTAGGAATTGCAACACTGAGGTTGTATGAGATTACGGTTGCGAGATATCGACAAAACTAAAAAAGGGTCATTGGATACTGCAGGGCATTGCTGAAATATATTTCTCAATAACACTGTATTTTACATCGGTAACTTCACCAATTTCCTCACTCCTTGACGTAATCCTATAATGACATGTCACATAATCCCAGTTCCCAGGCGTGAAATCAGAGAAATTGAGTCGCATTGCACCGAAAACTATTTGGAAATGGTGATGGCGATGAAAGCAAGTATGTAGCTGCAAAAATGCAGTCAGTGAGCGGAATGCCATTATGTGATGATACAGAGGCACCTGAAATATCGAGGCTAAAAGCTCCAGCCTTAACGACAGCGGCTTCATTTCCAACGCATCAAGAAGCAGTGGGACATCAGGCTGGGAATTCCAATTTCACCTGAAAGAACTTGTATTGACATGGAGCAGGGCACATTGGGACATCAGCTGGGAGAAAATATAGTCAACTGTTTTAAGCTTAAGTGAAGCAGCTTTCAGCAGGACATTTGTTTGTGGATTGAGAGAATATCTGCAACTGGGACAGTCTAAATTACAAAGAAGAATTCTCCAAAGAGTCAATTCTTGGGGAACCATCTGTGCAGAGAGAAGCAGAGGATTTTTACGTCATCTGCCCATCCTTAAATGGTTGACTTTGCACAGTATTAATTTCCATGAAGGGATTGTTTTTTGGTCGGTTCACAGTATTCACTTGCCTGCATACTCGCAAAGATCGTTACTGTAATCGAAACCCCTGAAAATAAATGTTATATAGGTGGTGTTGATGAAGCTTACGTTCACGTCATATATGGTGAAGAAGTGGATTCGAAATCCATGAGATCAGCAGTGATTCCATTGAATGACTGTTCAGACAGAGTGTGAATGGAAACTTCATGAGGACATATGCATTTTTTTTTGGAAAGTTCGCTGCTTTGAATGTTGATGAAGATTGGACTGAAGGAGCGACAGTGATTTTCTTTATCGCTTGTTCAACTGGTGAACATGACTGCTAATAATCAGGTCCGTGTTAACATCACGGCTCTTAAGGTCATGCGCGTGCGTTGGGCCAGTGGCGCAATGGATAACGCATCTGCCGATGAATCAGGGCATTGCAGGTTAGAATCCTACCTGGCTCGGAGGTTGTGCAGACTTCTAATAAGCAAAAAAACTGATTTTCCTGAAGTCGAAATATGGTATGAGTTCCTAATCTGCAGTAATAAGAATGCCTTCATTAAATGTCCACAAGAACGTGAGAGTCAATGTTTCAGCGTCTTCACAGGAGGGAAGCCGAATAGTCTCACACGTTACTCATGGACACCTTTCCATTTCATAAAGTTATCGATCGAATAACTGTTGCTCGCGGGAATGGTCGGCTTTGAGCATTTTTCGAAACTCTTTGGCCAGTGGAATCAGAGAAGAATGAAGGGTGAACTGTCCAACTGATCTTAAGAGAGAGTGAGTTCCAGAGTCTATCACTTGCTGACTGACAAAGTTTTCCTACCAGTCCAGTCAAAGCTTCCTGCATCTTGTCTGAAATCTACAAACCCGTGATCGATCAAGAGCAAATGTCTCCTTCAATCTGTAATTCCATGCTCCTCATTATTTCGCACAGGCCATTTGGTCCAACAAGTCGACACCGACCCTCTGAAGAGTAACCCAGCCAGATCCATTCCCCTACCCTATATTTACCCCTGACTAATGCAACTAACACTATGGACGATACAGCATGACCAATTCACCTGACATGCACATCTTTGAATTGTGGGAGGAAACGCACACAGACACAGGGGAGATTGTGTAAACTCCACATAGGCAGTCACACGAGGCTGGAACCGAGCCTGGGTACCTGGATCTGTGAGGCAGCAGTGCCCACATTTACTTAGACTTCTGTTAAAGCGGGCAACTCCAGACAGAAGCATGTTTTCAATTCATACCTTTTTAAACATTTTCGTTCATTAAAAGCAGTTAACAAGAAAATGGCCTTGCCCTAATTCGTTCAACAGAAATGCTCTCCACACTGGAATGCAGTATTGACTTTATGCAGTGCATGCAAAAATCTCCACAGTTCAAGGAACGTTTTAAGAATATGTAAAAATAATTTAGAGAATAATCCATTTCCTCCGGATCTGTGCTTTAATTGGCGATATTTCCCACCTCAATAATTTTGATAAATACAATGACTTATTAAGTTTATTAACTCAGTGGTTATTTATGTTCATTGTGAACACATTCTCATTCACATTAATCTACTGGTTAGTTCCTCTGATGAATGTACAATTACAGTGAATATAGTTGACGTGAGGAGTTGAGCAATGTATCCTCTAGGATTAAGTCTGTTGTGCAGTTTGTTTCAGTGCTATCTCCGACTAACTTGTCAATGGTCCTGACCATTTGTAAATTGTCCAGTTCGGATACCTGAATCTCAGACAGTTCAATTTCACCTCGCGCTTCAAAACCACTTTTGTCTGCCAGAAATACAATATTCGATTAGGTGCCCCAGAATTGAGAGCCCTGAATAAGTTGTTCCAATTAGAACGAACGTTTCAGGAACAAAAGGCAGATACCAAGTGTTTTGAAATTGGTTGTTGGCAACAAGAGATATTTGCTGCATATTTTCTTTGTGCCTCAGTTATGCAGGACATATTCCGTGGCACAATGTAGAATCAGAATTTTTTTGCATCTTATTATTTGAAAACCTATTATCAGCTTTTAATGTCACTGGCAACGGTCATATTACACTTCAAGGATTGTGGGAGGAAATCCATACAGACACAGGGGAGATTGTGTAAACTCCACATAGGCAGTCACCCGAGGCTGGAACCGAGCCTGGGTACCTGGATCTGTGAGGCAGCAGTGCCCACATTTACTTAGACAACCGCTAAAGCGGGCAACTCCAGATAGAAGCATGTTTTCAATTCATACCTTTTTAAACATTTTCGTTCATTAAAAGCAGTTAACAAGAAAATAACCTTGCCCTAATTCATTCAACAGAAATGCTTTCCACACTGGAATGAAGTATTGACTTTATGCAATGCATGCAACATCTCCACAGTTCAAGGAACGTTTTAAGAATATGTAAAAATAATTTAGAGAATAATCCATTTCCTCCGGATCTGTGCTTTAATTGGCGATATTTCACACCTCAATAATTTTGTTAAATACAATGACTTATTAAGTTTATTAACTCAGTGGTTATTTATGTTCATTGTGAACACATTCTCATTCACATTAATCTTCTGGTTAGTTCCTCTGATGAATGTTCAATTACAGTGAATATAGTTGACGTGAGGAGTTGAGCAATCTATCCTCTAGGATTAAGTCTGTTGTGCAGTTTGTTTCTGTGCTATCTCCGACTAACTTGTCAATGGTCCTGACCATTTGTAAATTGTCCAGTTCGGATACCTGAATCTCAGACAGTTCAATTTCATCTCGCACTTCAAAACCACTTTTATCTGCCAGAAATACAATATTCGATTAGGTGCCTCAGAATTGAGAGCCCTGACTCAATTGTTCCAATCAGAACGAACGTTTCAGGAACAAAAGGCAAATATCAAGAGTTTTGAAATTGGTTGTTGACAACAAGAGATATTTGATTGAGCGAGGCAGAGGGAAATATGCTGCATATTTTCTTTGTGCCTCAGTTATGCAGGACTTGTTTCGTGGCACAATGTAGAATTGTTTTGCATCTTATTATTTGAAAACCTATTATCAGCTTTTAATGTCACTGGCAACGGTCATATTACACTTCAAATCATTTTAATCTTTTCCAAACTAAGCAGACCGTCTGGTGCAGCAACATTCACAGGGAAAAGAGGAAGTTCTAGGTTGGAATCCAGTGACAGTGAATTGATGGCAATGCAATTCCTAGATTTATTCCTCTGTAGTTCCCATAGAGTTTGAACAATTTGGAGCTGCTGTCAAAGCATTCTTCGATAAATGTTGAAATGTTACTTTCATTGTACAAACATTCTGGAACAATCCCTGGTTGTTGGAAGGTGTTAATAACTAACATGGTTTATGGACTGTCAAAACAGGTGGGCTGTGTTCTCTGTGATAGTGTCAAGCTCATTGAGTTCAGGTCTGTTGTGATGTTGTAGTAGAGTCCCTGATTCTGTGCCAGGTGGCCTGTGTTCACTTACAACCTGTTAGAGAGGTATGTAACACAATCTCTTATCAGGTTACTTCAGTGCAAGAAAGCAGATTTACATGTCTGGGTGTTTGTTGGAATTCCACTCCCAGAGGCCAATGAAATCTATTCAATCGCTGTCCTGACTTGTGTCTCTTAGATATTAAACATAATTTTGGTGGTTAGCAGCTTTTTCCAGATCAATATTTGTTCACAAGCGTTTGGGCATCGCTAGATGGGGTTAATGGAGTAAGTGCTCAAAGAAATCCCAGCTTTTGACTTGCTGTTATGACAATATCATTTATAACTAATCCAGAATGAATCATTTTCAAAGCATATTTGATGAGATTATGCTTCGACTGTTTTACTTTATATTAAACCAGTGCGGTAGCTGAAATTGATTGTTCAGTACGGTGGGAGTTCCGCTGAATCCAACACTTGCAGCAGATGGTGATAGTTTTTCAGTTGGTCTTCAATTACTATTTCAGACCGTCCAGTACCTCTGCTAAGAATTCTTTTTCCAACAGGAGTCAAGCCAACGTAATCACTGTTTATCTCAACAGGTGTGAGCTCTTGTGCCAAAAACATGAAAACAATTTGGTGAAGAGCGGGGTGGGGGGTGGGGCGGGTCTCTGGATGCGAAAGGTTAATCTTGCCTTCTCTCCACAGGAGCTGCTAGACCTGCTGAGTTTCTTCAGAAATTTCTGTCTTTATGTTGGTTTACTAGCATTTAAAGTTTGTTGTTTCGTGAAAAAAAAGTTGTGTTCGATGAAACACGTTCTTCAGAGAAAAGATGCATTTGAACAAATTGCGAATGTTCAGAGATATTAAATATCAGAGAATCATTGAATTTCACCGCCCTGATCTCGAGCTGTAGTTTCACAAGAAACTATGGTGAAGTAACAACACACTCCAGAGTGCAGTGGCTGCTGTAATTGGGGTGCAAGTTATTTTGATCACTCAAATAGAGAATGTCAATTATCCCGTTCCAAATAATCAACAGAAGGTTTTTTTACAGCATGTGTGAAACAATTAATTTGTTGAAATATTTTAATAAAAAGTGTTCACTGCCAGCGCTAGCTTAATGAATGACACAATGATAGGAAGGTGGGAGCAAGAGGAGGGCACTCAGCCCCTCGAGCTGTTCCACCACTTACTTAGATCATGGAGCATCTGTGAGCTAAATCCACAGGTCTCCCTTTGGCTAAAACTCTTCAACACCTTTGATTAACAAGCAAACACGATCCCAGATTTACTGATTCGACTGCCCGTAACAAAGGGAAACACCATTTCTGAAAGACATTCCTGTGAGTACTGTGACACAATGAGGCTGGAATTAATTACTCATGAAAGTAAACTTTAAATCTCTGACAATTTCCAATTGAAACATCCCAATCATCATATTTCTTTAATTTAACACTGTACTTCCCTTGAATAAAGAAACATAATGTGTGATTGCCTTGCTAAAAATGAGGGAAGCTTCATTCCTATTATATGATTAAGAAATAGCTCTGTTCATTCAGTGAAAACACAGTCAAATCACACAAAAGGAAACCATGTCATCTTGTGTCGACACACAAGTGCCTCAAATAATTTTCAATTCTTCCAGTGGTTGTTTGAATCTCTAGACAGGTGTGGAAGTGTCAGACTTTTTATATCGCATTGAGAAACCAGTTGTCATCAGTCTATTTGAATTGCTGAAGTTTGTGTGGTATTAGCACATTCACAGTGCTGTTAGGAAGTGGGCCCCATGGCTGTGATTGAGGAAGAGGAAACGGGCAGGGAAAACGTTGAGAGTCAAGTTAAAGTCTGATTTGGAGGAGAGCTTTCAGGCGAAGCATTTACATGCATGTGCGCCCTTATACTCAAGGATCACAGTTTTGGAACATGCTGCCGAAGGGACATGTCAGCATGCAAAATGGAAGCTGAAGAAGGCCCCTCGGCCCCTCTCGAAGGCTACTCCATTCATGGGATCATCATTAATCTTGCTGCTCACCAGTCTTCCCAACACACCGATAACATTGAACCTGATTGTTTACTGTTCAGCAAAAGAATGGTGAACCTTTGGAATTCTCCACCACAGAAATTGATTCAGGACAAAACATTAAATGATTTCAATAAGGAGATAGATTCCTTCAATCCTTAAAAAAATGCTCCGGATATGTGGGAGAA
>NW_025215112.1:0-1467 GCF_004010195.1 Chiloscyllium plagiosum | reverse complement strand
GACTGGGACACAGGAAGAGGACGCAGTCACTCAACCGCTCGAGGCTGGGACACAGCAACAGGAGGGAGTCACTCAACTGCTCGTGACTGGGACACAGGAAGAGGACGCAGTCACTCAACCGCTCGAGGCTGGGACACAGCAACAGGAGGGAGTCACTCAACTGCTCGTGACTGGGACACAGGAAGAGGACGCAGTCACTCAACCGCTCGAGGCTGGGACACAGCAACAGGAGGGAGTCACTCAACTGCTCGTGACTGGGACACAGGAAGAGGACGCAGTCACTCAACCGCTCGAGGCTGGGACACAGCAACAGGAGGGAGTCACTCAACTGCTCGTGACTGGGACACAGGAAGAGGACGCAGTCACTCAACCGCTCGAGGCTGGGACACAGCAACAGGAGGGAGTCACTCAACTGCTCAAGACTGGGACACTGGAACAGGAGGCCATCATTCAACTGTTCGAGACTGAGTCACAGGAACAGGAGGGAGTCATGCAACTGTTCGAGACTGGATCACAGGAACAGGAGGCAGTCACTCAACTGCTCGAGACTGGAAGACAGGGACAGGAGGCAGTCACTCAACTGCTCGAGACTGGGTCACAGGAATAGGAGGGAGTCACTCAACTGCTCGAGACTGGGTCACAGGAATAGGAGGGAGTCACTCAACTGCTCGAGACTGGGTCACAGGAATAGGAGGGAGTCACTCAACTGCTCGAGACTGGGTCACAGGAATAGGAGGGAGTCACTCAACTGCTCGAGACTGGGTCACAGGAATAGGAGGGAGTCACTCAACTGCTCGAGACTGGGTCACAGGAATAGGAGGGAGTCACTCAACTGCTCGAGACTGGGTCACAGGAATAGGAGGGAGTCACTCAACTGCTCGAGACTGGGTCACAGGAATAGGAGGGAGTCACTCAACTGCTCGAGACTGGGTCACAGGAATAGGAGGGAGTCACTCAACTGCTCGAGACTGGGTCACAGGAATAGGAGGGAGTCACTCAACTGCTCGAGACTGGGACACAGTAATAGGAGGGAGTCACTCACCTGCTCGAGGCTGGGACACAGGATCAGGAGGGTGTCACTCAACTGCTTGAGACTGGGACACAGGAACAGGAAGCCGTCATTGAACTGTTCGTGACTGGGACACAGGAAGAGGACGCAGTCACTCAACCGCTCGAGGCTGGGACACAGCAACAGGAGGGAGTCACTCAACTGCTCGTGACTGGGACACAGGAAGAGGACGCAGTCACGCAACAGCTCGAGGCTGGGAAACAGGAACACGAGGGTGTCACTCAACTGCTCGAGGCTGTGACACAGGAAGAGGAGGGAGTCACTCAACTGCTTGAGACTGGGACACAGGAACAGGAGGGAGTCACTCAACTGCTCGAGACTGGATACAGAAACAGGAGGCAGTCACTCAACTGCTCAAGACTGGTACACAGGAACAGGAGGGTGTCACTCAACTGCTC
>NW_025215111.1:58957-64329 GCF_004010195.1 Chiloscyllium plagiosum | reverse complement strand
CAAGTTGGCGCCCTGTCTCCCCTGTGAGAGGAGACCACGTCGAGAGCAATGGACACAGTAGATGAGGTGAGTGGAAGTACAGGTAAATCTCTATCGGATGTGGAAGGATGATTTGGGGTTTTTGGTAGAGGTGAGGGAGAGGTGTGACACAGTTTTTGCACCTCTTGTGGTGGCAAGGGAAGGTGCAATGAATGGAAAGAGTGATGGTAGGGGGGCGTGAAACTAACAAGGGAGTAGTGAGGGAATGGTCTCTGCAGAATGCAAATAGGTGTGGGGAGAGAAACATCTCCCTGGTGGTGGGGTCTGTTTGTAGGCGGCAGAAATGGCTGAGGATGATGCGTTGTATCTGATGGTTGGTGGGGTGGACTGAGGACCAGGGCGTTCCATCCTTGTCGTGACTGGAGGGGTGGGGTTCAAGGGCAAAGGTGTGGGAAGTGGAGGGGATGCACTGGACAGCATTGCCGACCACTTGGAAGGGAAATTGAGGTCTTTGAAGAAGGAGACGACCTGGAATGTTCTATAGTGGAATTGGTCCTCCTGGGAACAGATGCGGTGGAGGCGGAGGATTTGGGAATAAGGGATAACATTTTGAAAGGAGGCAGGATGGGAGGAGGCATAGTCCATGTAGCTGTAAGAGTCGGTGGGTTTGAAGTAGATGTCCGTGTTGAGTTAGTCGCCAGAATATGTTTTATATTCGTTTATGGAATGAGGGCATCGCTGGCTCGGCCAGCATTTATTGCCCATCCCTAATTGCCCAGAGGGCAGTTCAAAGCCAGCCACATTGCTGTGGGTCTAGCGTCACCTGGAGGCCAGACCGGGTAAAGATGGCAGTTTCCTTCCTTGAAGGACATTAGAGAACCAGGTGGGGTTTTCCAACAATCGACAATGGATTCATGGTCATTATTAAACTCTTAATTCCAGATTTTTGTTGAATTCAAATTCCACCATCTGCCTTGGCAGGATTCACACCAGGCTCCCCTGAACATGGCCTGGGTCTGTGGATTAGCATTCCTGCGATAATCCCAGGAGGCCATCACCTCCCTATACAAGGCCATCACCTCCCCATGGAAATGGAGATGGAGAAGTCCAAGAAGTAAAGGGAGGTGTCTGAGATGGTCTAGGTGAATGTGAGGTCAAGGTGGAGGATGTTCGTGAAGTTAATGAACTGTTCAATCTCCTTGTGGGAACATGAGATGACGCCGATACAGTCATCAATGTAACGTTAGGAAGAGGTAAGGAATGGTGCCAGTGTAACTGTGGAAGATGGACTGTTACACATAACCAACAAAGAGGTAGGCATAGCTGGGGCCCAATGTGGGTGCCCATGGCTACCCCTTTCGTCTGGAGGAAGTGGGAGGATTGGAAAGAGAAATTGTTGAAGGGCTCATGTTCAAAACGTCAACTCTCATGGTCCTCAGATGTTGCCTGACTGGCTGTGCTTCTCCAGCACCATACTTTTTGATTCTGGACAATATGTCATATTCCATCACCATCAAACACAATTAAGAAAGAACACAACTAAATTTAAACTGTATTGGGATCTTTGACTCGGTTAAAATGACTTCAGCTTAATCCCAGATGAGATGCTGCGAGACTGGTTGGCATGTGGGATTAATGATGTAAACATGCAAAAGCACCTTCCAGCTGAAGGCCAACTGGATCTTCAAACAGGGCACTACAACTGACATTAATGATTGGGAAATGTCACAAGTGGAGGAAAGGGTATTCTGGAAGTGGATATCCTCGCCAATTCGACTGAACTTGCAGAACACCACTTGTGTGAAGGCAATTGCATAGCCACACTCGGGGCATGTTCTGAACAGAGGGACTCAAGGTCAGCCCACAGCAAAACGCCAAAACAAAGTCAAGCCTTAGCAAAATGATTAATATTTTCTTCAGGACCTTGGCTGGCAAGTCATTGTAGTTGTTGTTGGTATGTGGACTTGAGAAAGCAAAGGAGCCCTTCTACACCTAAATTGAGTAAGAGGTCTCATAGGCCTCGTAGACCTGTATCTAGTAGAGCGCACACCCTGCAAAGTCCACCTATTTATCAATTGGAACAGTTAAATTGCTTAGCAACATCCACATCAAGTGGAGTTGCAGGTGAACGGGATAATGAGAAAGGTTAGTGGTACGTTTGCCTTTATTGGTCAGAACTTGAGTATCAGAGTTGGGAGGCCATGTTGGAGCTGTACAGTACATTGGTTAAACCACTTTTGGAATAATGCGTTCAATTATGGCCTCCCTGCGATACAAAAGAACGTAACATGGTTCAGTCAAAGATTTCCAGCCTTTTGGAAATCTTTTTGTTTCCAGGGTTGGAGGATTTAAGCTATAGGAAGAGGCTGAATAGGTTGGGGCAGTTTGAGAACATAGAACATAGAACAATATACCACAGAACAGGCCCTTCAGCCCTCGATGTTGCGCCGACCTGTGAACTATTCTCAGCTCGTCCCCCTACACTATCCCAAAATCATCCATGTGCTCATCTAAGGATTGTTTAAATCTCCCTAAAGTGGCTGAGTTAACTACATTGGCAGGCCTTATCACTCTCTGAGTGAAGAATCTGCCTCTGACATCTGTCTTAAATCTATCACTGCTTAATTTGTAGCTATGCCCTCGTTCAATCTGACGTCATCATCCAAGGAAAAAGACTTTCACTGTCTACCCTATCTAATCCTCTGATCATCTTGTATGTCTCTATCAAATCCCCTCTTAGCCTTCTACTCTCCAATGAGAACAGACCCAAGTCTCTCAGTCTTTCATCATAAGACCTTCCCTCCAAACATCTTGGTAAATCCCCTCTGCACCTTTTCCAATGCTTCCACATCCTTCCTGTAATGGGGCGAACAGAACTATATTCCAAGTGTGGCCGCATTAGCGTTTTGTATGGTTGCATCAATCCCCCTACCAATGAAACCTAACACACCATATGCCTTCTTAACACCACTATCCACCTGGGTGGCAACCTTCAGGGATCTATGTATATGGACTCCAAGATCCCTCTGCACATCCACACTGCCAAGAATGTGTCACTCCTACTCCCATGTGGTGGAATGCACTCCCATGTGCATTACTGTCAACCACTATTCACCTAAAGGGCAGGTCAGAGTCAGCCACACATTGCTGTGGGTCTGGAGTCACATGGAGCCAAGACCAAGTGCAAAAGGCAGTTTGCCTTCCCTGAGGAACATTCATGACCCAGATGGACATTCCAGTCAATTCAGAGTTGTTGTGTGGTTAGTTTTTTTATTGCAGTGTTTTTATTTTCAATTTACATTTCACCATCTGCCGTGTTGACATTTGGATGATTATCTTGGAGTTCCAGTGAAGGTAGCACAATGTCTAGTCCACCACCACCCTCAATCTTCGAAGAGAGGCAGAATGTCTGAATAAGGAAAGGTTTTACTGGGAGAAAGGAGAACTGGGCAAGAGAATCCAAACTTTTGGGCAAATCCTATTTTTGTTTGTGTGTGTTATTAGTTTGAAACGTACAGTTTAAGACGGGAGATTCCCACACTTAAGGAAGATTTGACAAGATCTACCCAGGGGGTAAAAATAGAATTGGTCTTATTTCCTTAAAGGAACAGCTCCTCTGAAACTGTGCCTCATGGATCCCTTCTGTTCGGGGCAGATGAATCTTGTCAACTGAGTGCAATTTATTGTAAACTTTATATTAATCTTGCAATGAGCGTAATTTTTTTTAAATGGTGAAAACAAATGTAAATATAACTTCATTTGAGAAAAATAACCCAAGTAAATGGAGCATATCAAAGCCAGCAGCATGAGAAATGTGTCACAGCTGCAACCTGTGAGCTTGAGGCTGGAATACAGACACCATGTCCCATCAGGTCGGGGAATGTTCACTGGATAATTTGCATCAGGAGGCTGTCACACCTTCGAGGGTGAGGTTGTCTGATTCGGTCAGTGTCCAGAGACTGGAGAGTGTGATATTGAGTGACGTCTGGATGGGGGACTCAGAGAGCAGGAGTTCAGGAGCATCATCCTTGGCAAGAGTGATTTGACCTTGACACCAGAAGGTCATTCAAGTGGAAGAAACCAGAAACAATGCAATGGTAGTAGGGGGTGATATAGTCACAGGAACCTTTCTACAACAAAGAACGTGACTCCAGGGGGCTGTGTTCCCTTCCCATGCTGGGTTTCAGGATGTATGGTCAGGACTGAAGACAAGTTTGCAATGAGATGGGCATCTTACTGATCTGTGGAGATACAGACAACATATGCCAGGCAGGAAGCAAGGTCCTGCCTCATCACTGTCAAGACCTCAATGTCTAATTAAGAAGCTGACCCTCAGATATCTGGATTAATATCTATACCAAGTGTTCATTGGCATTGGGCCAATCAGATGAGGGAGTGACATTGAGACTCAAAGACTGGTGCGGGAGAAATGGGTCTGAGTTCTCTCATCACAGATGCTGCCAGATCTGCTGAGGTTATATTTCAGATTTACAGGAACAGAACTTTTCTCTCTTTATGCATTTTCTGTTTTGTTTTAACTCAATGCGTCATTTGTAATATCTAAGAGCCGAGATGTTTGCTAATTCCCCCTTCAGCACATCTTGTCACATTAAAAGACCAATGTACATGACCCTGTTCACACTTAAAACTCCCCACTTCGGTTGATGGTGCCCCTGTTTAATCTTTCCTGTCAAACTCTATTATTGCAGCCTTCAGCCTGTTAAATTCCCTCCAACACTTTCTGCTATCTCCTGGTAATATTATTCTGACCCTATAGATTATAGATTACTTTACAGATCTGTGCACGAAGCAGTTGACCGATATCATCCTGATTATCTGCACCAAATCAACACTAGGCATCAAAGCATATTTTGATCTTATTTGTATATTTGAATATCATTTGTACACAGCAAAAAAAATGAGAATGAAATACCATAACCTTGCATTAAAAAACCCTTCTGCTACCTGCAAGTTGCAATAATTTATAATCACTCAGCATTGTTCTGTCCTAACACATTACTTCTCCACGGCAAAGCTAAACCATTGATTAAAGTTGCTTTAGTTTTCATCCAGCTTCTTCTGCAACAATTTGTGAAACACATTGCACGGCTTTGCCTTCATTAATCAACAATTCTTTTTAATCCGAAACAGTTGTTTGATTTTTAATCCACACTGACTCCCCTTAAACAGATCTGTCCTCGCCAGTTGGATTTGTGTTGATCTGCTCCTGGTTATCCCCAGTGCACACAGCACTGCTGCCAAACTGAGCCACCTGTAGTGTTAGAAATGTACTCTCATGGTACTCGAGAGAAGCATATCACATTTTCAAGTTTGCCTGGGGGGGCGGAAGTATGGGGTTATGGTGTGGGTTGTCATGTTATGAAACAGAAAAT
>NW_025215111.1:20161-28265 GCF_004010195.1 Chiloscyllium plagiosum | reverse complement strand
AACGTCGATTCTCCTGTTCCCTGGATGCTGCCTGACCTGCTGCGCTTTTCCAGCAACACATTTTCAGCTCTGATCTCCAGCATCTGCAGACCTCACTTTCTCCCCTTGACTATTCACACAATTAAGCTTGAATATTCTGAGCATCAAATGACCCTATTTGATTTATAACCGAAGACGTCTCATCTGGAATTTTCATATTAAAATACTTACAGTAGGATAACTCTGTTTCGAATTGTTCTAAATTAACTCCTTTCTGGAGAAGAATCTGTTACTCTGCATATAGTCTTCCTGTCTGCCCATGAATTGTTGCAAATACTTCACCATCTATGTTTACATTTCAGAGGAAAATCTTTCTTCTTCAAAACTAAAAGCCACCAAATGCACGTCAAGGATTGCCTTCATTGATCATAAAATGCTCACAATACAAACTATCTTTCAATATCCCACCAGTGTCGCCCCAATGAGGTAATTTCTGACACACAATGGTATGAAATGACGGCTGCAGAAAGACTAACATATCACTTGTTACCCTTCATGCAGTTGGACTTAAACTCATATCTCACTCGTTCAAAAACAGAACCCACAAGTACATTATATTCTAGGGTGTAGGTTTGCTTGCTGAGCTGTAGGTTTGATATCCAGACATTTCATTACCTGGCTCGGTAACATCACCTTTGGCAACCTCCAAGTGAATCGAAGCTGTTGTCTCCTGCTTTCTATTTATATCTTTCTCCTGGATGGGGTTCCTGGGGTTTGTGGTGATGTCATTTCCTGTTCGTTTTCTGAGGGGTTGATAGATGACATCTCGATCTATGTGTTTGTTTATGGCATTGGGGTTGGAGTGCCTGGCCTCTCGGAATTCTCTGACATGTCTTTGCTTAGCCTGTCTCAGGATAGATGTGTTGTCCCAGTCAAAATGGTGGTTTGTTTTCATCCATGTGTAGGGCTGCGAGGGAGAGAGGGTCATGTCTTTTTGTGGCTAGTGGTGTTCATGTTCCTGGTGGCTAACTTTCTTCCTGTTTATCCTACGAAGTGTTTGTGGCAGCCCTTGCATGCAATTTTGTAAATGATGGTGGTTTTGTCCATGGGTTGTACTGAGTCTTTTAAGTTTATTAAGTATTTGGTCAGTGTTTGTCGGATTTCTGTATGCGCAGGTTTGTAGTTCTCTGTTGTCCTTTCTTTCGACTGTGACGTCCAGGAATGCGAGTTTGTTGTTGGTTTCTTCCTCCTTGGTGAACTTTATGCCTGTGAGGGAGTTGTTGATGATGTTAAATGTCTCTTCTATCTTGTTTCATTTTTGTGATGACAAAGGTGTCATCTATCAGGATTCATAGCAGAAGCGGTCATGCAAAGACTTGAACAAACAGCCCTACCAACCATCAAACCAAAAATCTTAACTACACCAGCAACCATCCCAACACACACAAATGAAGCTGTATCAGAACACTATTCCAACGAGCCACCACACACTGCAGCACAGACGAACTTCGGAAAACAGAGGAGAACCACCTATACAACGTATTCAAGAAGAACGGATACTCAAAAAATACAGTGCGCAGATTCCTCAAGAATAAACCACAACAAGCAGACCAAACACAGCCAGAAACCCTAACCACCTTACCAGACATCAAAGAAGTCTCAGAAATGACAGCCAGACTACTAAGACCCCTCAGAATCCTAGTAGCACACAAACCCACCAACATTCTCAAACAAAAACGAACAAACTTAAACGACCCAGTACAACCCATGGACAAAACCAACATCATCTACAAAATTCCATGCAAGGACTGCCACAAACACTACATAGGACAAACAGGAAGAAAGTTAGCCACCAGGATCCATGAACACCAGCTAGCCACAAAAAGACATGACCCTCTCTCCCTCGTAGCCCGACACATGAATGAAAAAAAACACCATTTCGACTGGACAACACATCTATCCTGAGACAGGCTAAGCAAAGACATGCCAGAGAATTCCTCAAGGCCAGGCACTCCAACCACAATGCCATAAATAAACACATAGATCTAGATGTCATCTATCAACCCCTCAGAAAATGAACAGGAAATGACATCACCACAAACCTCAGGAACCCCATCCACGAGAAAGATATAAATAGAAAGCAGGAGACAACAGCTTTGCTTCACTTGGAGGTCGCAACTGATGATGTTACCTAGCCAGGTAATGAAAGTCTGGATATCAAACCTACTGCTCAGCGAGCAAAACTACACCCTAAACCTCAAACTGAGCTACAAACCTTCACAAACCTTGCACATTATATTCTAGCAATATAAATGGCACTCCTCATGTCATGTGCATAAGTTTTTATTTTGCTGCGCTCATGTTTTATTTTCGAAACTTCCACGTTCTGTATATTTTGATAAATGATTTCCTGATTTTCTGTTGGGTTTAGTGGCTGGTATTTGCTGAGTAAATTGTTTTACACATGTCATGTTTTGAATGTCCATTAAGCTCTCTCCACGTCGGTCTGCCCAAAAATACAGAATGAAAAGTGACATTATTTGGATGTGAGAATAAGAGATACAGTTAGTAAGTTTGCAGATGACACCAAAATTGGAGGTGTAGTGGACAGCGAAGAGGGTTACCTCAGATTACAACAGGATCTTGACCAGATGGGCCATTGGGCTGAGAAGTGGCAGATGGAGCTTAATTCAGATAAATGCAAAGTGCTACATTTTGGGAAAGCAAATCTTAGCAGGACTTATACACTTAATGGTAAGGTCCTAGGGAGTGTTGCTGAACAAAGAGACCTTGGAGTGCAGGTTCATAGCTCCTTGAAAGTGGAGTCACAGGTAGATAGGATAGTGGAGAAGGCGTTTGGCATGCTTTCCTTTATTGGTCAGAGTATTGAGCACAGGAGTTGGGAGGTCATGTTGTGGCTGTACAGGACATTGGCTAGGCCACTGTTGGAATATTGCCTGCCATTCTGGTCTCCTTCCTATCGGAAAGATGTTATGAAACCTGAAAGGGTTCAGAAAAGATTTACAAGGATGTTGCCAGGTTGGAGGATTTGAGCTATAGGGAGAGGCTGAACTGGTTGGGGCTGTTTTCCCTGGAGTGTCGGAGGCTGAGGGGTGACCTTATAGAGGTTTACAAAATTATGCGGGGCATGGGTAGGATAAATAGACAGAGTCTTTTCCCTGGGGTCGGGGTGTCCAGACCGAGAGGAGATAGGTTTAGGGTGAGAGGGGAAAGGTATAGAAGAGATCTAAGGGGCATTTTATTCACGCAGAGTGTTGTACATGTATGGAATGAGCTGCCAGAGGATGTGGTGGAGGCTGGTACAATTTCAACATTTAAGAGGCATTTGGATGGGTATATGAATAGGAAGGGTTTGGAGGGATATGGGCCGGGTGTTGCCAGGTGGGTTGGGTTGGGATATCTGGTCTGTTTCCATGCTATATATCCCTATGACCCTATGACTCTATGACATTATTGGGTATCGTGTAATGACGATCGATTTTAGTAAAATCGCGTTTGGTTCACCATTGCAGCTTGAGGAAAAATAAACAAAAATTTGTTCTGACCGACATGTGACTCCAGACCGAAAGGACTGGCCTATGATCAATTACTGATGGGCAATAACTGTTGGTCTAAGAGGCAGCATCCATTTCCAATCAACTATTTTATTTTAAGGAAAGCATCATTTTAAGGTATCTGACTGTCATCTTCTGCATTTGAAGAAAGATTTTGAATTTAAACTGATGACTGTGGTCTCTCATTTCAGATATTATTAAATAATGTTTGAAAAAAATAAAATTGTCTTCAGTCAGTTTCTCTATTCTCACTCACAAAGTTAATGACTCAGCCTCTCTTGATTACAAGGCTCCAGGGCTGATCTTTTCTGTTTGTGCTACTCAATAGGAACAGAACCGTCCAGAACTGAACCATTGTTCCCTCTCCATCCTGTCGCCAGTCGTTGAAAGCTGAAATTCATATTGATAGTTTTGCTACTTTAAATTTGACTGTTCCTAGACATTCTGGACAGTATTGAGAATGTGAGGACTGCAAATGCTGGAGATCAGAGTCGAAAAGTGTGGTGCTGGAAAAGCACAGCCAGTCAGGCAGCATCCAAGGAGGAGGAGAGTCGATGTTTCGAGCATTACCTCTTCATCAGGAATGAGGGGTTGGCCCGAGGGGATTGAGAGATAAATGGGAGAGGGTGGGGCTGGGGGAAGGTAACTGGGAATGCAATAGGTAGGTAAAGGTGGGGTGTGATGGTGATAGGTTCGAGTGGAGGGTGGAGTGTATAGGTGGGAAGGCAGTTGGACAGGTAGGACAGTTCATGAGGGCAGTGCCGAGTTGGAGGGCTGGATCTGTGATAAAGTGAGGGGAGGGGAAATGAGGAAACTGGTGAGATCCACATCGATCCCGTGTGATTGGACAGTCCCAATATGGAAGATAAGGTGTTTGTCCTTCACGCGTCGAGTGGCTGGAGGTTGGCGGTGGAAGAGACCCAGGACTTGGATGTCCTTGTCTGAGTGGGAGGGGGAGTTAAAGTGTTTGGCCAACGGGTGATGGGCTTATTTAGTGTATGTGTCCCAGAGATGTTCCACAAGTTGGCGACCTGTCTCCCCTGTGAGAGGAGACCACGTCGAGAGCAATGGACACAGTAGGTGAGGAGAGTGGAAGTACAGGTAAATCTCTATCGGATGTGGAAGGATTATTTGGGGTCTTGGATAGAGGTGAGGGAGAGGTGTGACACAGGTTTTGCACCTCTTGTGGTGGCAAGGGAAGGTGCAATGAATGAAAAGAGTGATGGTAGGGGGGGCATGAAACTAAATAGGGAGTAGTGAGGGAATGGTCTCTGCAGAATGCAAATAGGTGTGGGGAGAGAAACATCTCCCTGGTGGTGGGGTCTGTTTGTAGGTGGCAGAAATGGCTGAGGATGATGCATTGTATCTGATGGTTGGTGGGGTGGACTGAGGACCATGGCGTTCCATCCTTGTAATGACTGAAGGGGTGGGGTTCAAGGGCAAAGGTCTGGGAAGTGAAGGAGATGCACTGGAGGGCATTGCCAACCACTTGGAAGGGAAATTGCGGTCTTTGAAGAAGGAAACTACCTGGAATGTTTTATAGTGGAATTGGGAACAGATGCGGTTGAGGCGGAGGATTTGGGAATAAGGGATAACATTTTGAAAGGAGGCAGGATGGGAGGAGGCATAGTCCAGATAGCTGTAAGAGTTGGTGGGTTTGAAGTAGACGTCTGTGTTGAGTTAGTCGCCAGAATATTTTTTATATTCGTTTCTGGAATGAGGACATCACTAGCTCGGCCAGCATTTATTGCCCATCCCTAATTGCTTAGAGGGCAGTTCAAAGCCAGCCACATTGCTGTGGGTGTAGAGTCACCTGGAGGCCAGACCGGGTAAAGATTCCTTCCTTGAAGGACATTAGAGAACTAGGTGGGGTTTTCCAACAAACGACAATGGATTCATGGTCATTATTAAACTCTTAATTCCAGATTTTTGTTGAATTCAAATTCCACCATCTGCCTTGGCAGGATTCACACCGGGCTCCCCTGAACAAGGCCTGGTTCTGTGGATTAACATTCCTGCGATAATCCCAGGAGGCCATCACCTCCCTATACAAGGCTATCACCTCCCCATGGAAATGGAGATGGAGAAGTCCAGGAAGTAAAGGGAGGTGTCTGAGATGGTCGAGGTGAATGTGAGGTCAAGGTGGAGGATGTTCGTGAAGTTAATGAACTGTTCAGTCTCCTTGTGGGAACATGAGGTGACGCCGATACAGTCATCGATGTAACGTTAGGAAAAGGTAAGGAATGGTGCCAGTGTAACTGTGGAAGATGGACTGTTACACATAACCAACAAAGAGGTAGGCATAGCTGGGACCCAATGTGGGTGCCCATGGCTACCCCTTTGGTCTGGAGGTAGTGGGAGGATTGGAAGGAGAAATTATTGAAGGCCTCATGTTCAAAACGTCAACTCTCCTGCTCCTCAGATGTTGCCTGACTGGCTGTGCTTCTCCAGCACCATACTTATTGATTCTGGACAGTATGTCATATTCCATCACCATCAAACACAATTAAGAAAGAACACAACTAAATTTAAACTGTATTGGGATCTTTGACTCGGTTAAGATGACTTCAGCTTAATCCCAGATGAGATGCTGCGAGACTGGTTGGTATGTGGGATTAATGATGTAAACATGCAAAAGCACCTTCCAGCTGAAGGCCAACTGGATCTTCAAACAGGGCACTACAACTGGAGGAATTAATGACAAGTGGAGGAAAGGGTATTCTGGAAGTGGATATCCTCACCAATTCGACTGAACTTGCAGAACACCACTTATGTGAAGGCAATTGCATAGCCACACTTGGGGCATGTTCTGAACAGAGGGATTCAAGGTCAGCCCACAGCAAAACGCCAAAACAAAGTCAAGCCTTAGCCAAATGATTAATAATTTCTTCAGAACCTTATCTGACAAGTCATGGTAGTTGTTGTTGGTATGTGAACTTGACAAAGCAAAGGAGCCCTTCTACACCTAAATTGAGTAAGAGGTCTCATAGGCCTCGTAGATCTGTATCTAGTAGAGCGCACACCCTGCACAGTCCACCTATTTATCAATTGGAACAGTTAAATTGCTTAGCAACATCCACATCAAGTGGAGTTGCAGGTGAACGGGATAATGAGAAAGGTTAATGGTATGTTTGCCTTTATTGGTCAGAACTTGAGTATCAGAGTTGGGAAGCCATGTTGGAGCTGTACAGTACATTGGTTAAACCACATTTTTTGAATCATCCGTTCAATTATGGCCTCCCCGCGATACAAAAGAACGTAACATGGTTCAGTCAAAGATTTCCAGCCGTTTGGAAATCTTTTTGTTACCAGGATTGGAGGATTTAAACTATAGGGAGAGGCTGAATAGGTTGGGGCTGTTTGAGAACATAGAACAGAGAACAATACAGCACATAATAGGCCCTTCGGCCCTCGATGTTGCGCCGACCTATGAACTATTCTCAGCTCGTCCCCCTACACTATCCCAAAATCATCCATGTGCCTATCTAAGGATTGTTTAAATCTCCCTAATGTGGCTGAGTTAACTACATTGGCAGGCCTTATCACTCTCTCAGTGAAGAATCTGCCTCTGACATCTGTCTTAAATCTATTACTGCTTAATTTGTAGCTATGCCCTCAGACGTCATCATCTAAGGAAAAAGACTTTCACTGTCTACCCTGCCTAATCCTCTGATCATCTTGTATGTCTCTATCAAATCCCCTCTTAGCCTTCTACTCTCCAATGAGAACAGACCCAAGTCTCTCAACCTTTCTCATAAGACCTTCCCTCCAGACCAGGCAACATCCTGGTAAATCCCCTCTGCACCTTTTCCTATACTTCCACATCCTTCCTGTAATGGGGCGAACAAAACTGTACACAATATTCCAAGTGTGGCCGCATTAGCGTTTTGTATGGTTGCATCAATCCCTCTACCAATGAAACCTAACACACCATATGCCTTCTTAACACCACTATCCACCTGGGTGGCAACCTTCAGGGATCTATGTATAATGACTCCAAGATCCCTCTGCACATCCACACTGCCGAGAATGTGTCACTCCTACTCCCATGTGGTGGAATGCACTCCCATGTGCATTACTGTCAACCACTATTCACCGAAAGGGCAGGTCAGAGTCAGCCACACATTGCTGTGGGTCTGGGGTCACATGGAGCCAAGACCAAGTGCAAAAGACAGTTTGCCTTCCCTGAGGAACATTCATGACCCAGATGGACATTCCAGTCAATTCAGGGTTGTTGTGCGGTTAGTTTTTTTTATTGCAGTGTTTTTATTTTCAATTTACATTTCACCATCTGCCGTGTTGACAGTTGGATGATTATCTTGGAGTTCCAGTGAAGGTAGCACAATGTCTAGTCCACCACCACCCTCAATCTTCGAAGAGAGGCAGTTTGTCTGAATAAGGAAAGGTTTTACTGGGAGAAAGAAGAACTGGACAAGAGAATCCAAACTTTTGGGCAAATCCTATTTTTGTTTGTGTCTGTTATTAGTTTGAAACGTACAGTTTAAGACGGGAGATTCCCACACTTAAGGAAGATTTGACAAGATCTACCC
>NW_025215111.1:15065-19228 GCF_004010195.1 Chiloscyllium plagiosum | reverse complement strand
CGAAGCAGTTGACCGATATCATCCTGATTATCTGCACCAAATCAACACTAGGCATCAAAGCATATTTTGATCTTATTTGTATATTTGAATATCATTTGTACACAGCAAAAAAAATGAGAGTGAAATACCATAATCTTGCATTAAAAAACCCTTCTGCTACCTGCAAGTTGCAGTAATTTATAATCACTCAGCATTGTTCTGTCCTAACACATTACTTCTCCAATGCAAAGCTGAACCATTGATTAAAGTTGCTTTAGTTTTCATCCAGCTTCTTCTGCAACAATTTGTGAAACACACTGCACGGCTTTGCCTTCATTAATCAACAATTCTTTTTAATCCGAAACAGTTGTTTGATTTTTAATCCACACTGACTCCCCTTAAACAGATCTGTCCTCGCCAGTTGGATTTGTGGTGATCTGCTCCTGGTTATCCCCAGTGCACACAGCACTGCTGCCAAACTGAGCCACCTGTAGTGTTAGAAATGTACTCTCATGGTACTCGAGAGAAGCATATCACATTTTCAAGTTTGCCTGGGGGGGCGGAAGTATGGGGTTATGGTGTGGTTTGTGTCTGTTATTAGTTTGAAACGTACAGTTTAAGACGGAAGATTCCCACACTTAAGGAAGATTTGACAAGATCTCCGCAGGGGGTAAAAATGGAATTGGCCTTATTTCCTCAAAGGAACAGCTCCTCGAAAACTGTGCCTGATGGATCCCTTCTGTTCAGAGCAGATGAATCTTGTTAACTGAGTGCAATTTATTGTAAACTTTATATTAATTTAGCAATGAGCGTAATTTTTTTTAAAATGGTGAAAACACATGTAAATATAACTTCATTTGAGAAAAATAACCAAGTAAATGGAGCATATCAAAGCCAGCAGCATGAGAAATGTGTCACAGCTGCAACCTGTGAGCTTGAGGCTGGAATACAGACACCATGTCCCATCGGGTCAGGGAATGTTCACTGGATAATTTGCATCAGGAGGCTGTCACACCATCGAGGGTGAGGTTGTCTGATTCGGTCAGTGTCCAGAGACTGGAGAGTGTGATATTGAGTGATGTCTGGATGGGGGACTCAGAGAGCAGGAGTTCAGGAGCATCATCCTTGGCAAGAGTGATTTGACCTTGACACCAGAAGGTCATTCAAGTGGAAGAAACCAGAAACAATGCAATGGTAGTAGGGGGTGATATAGTCACAGGAACCTTTCTACAACAGAAAATGTTATGAAACAGAAAATTAAATGTGACACGGAGTTGGTGACAGAAATGCTGCTGACCTCATCAGCTTGATCCTGTTCTATTAGATTAGATTACAGTGTGGAAACAGGCCCTTCAGCCCAACAAGTCCACACCGACCCGCCGAAGCGAAACCCACACATACATTTACCCCTTACCTAACACTACGGGCAATTTAGTATGGCCAATTCACCTGACCCTGCACATCTTTGGACTGTGGGAGGAAACCGGAGCACCCGGAGGAAACCCACGCAGACACAGGGAGAACGTGTAAACTCCACACACAGTCAGTCGCCTGAGGCGGGAATTGAACCCGGGTCTCTGGCGCTGTGAGGCAGCAGTGCTAACCACTGTGCCACCGTGCCGCCCTCTTGTTCTCTTGTTCTTCCTTCTTCAATCCATGGATTTTCCAGTTTCGAATACAGATTTCCTGAATCTCTGTGACTGGCCTGGAACAGTGTGCTGAATGGACTCCTGCTATTCACAAGAGGAGCTTTTCCCACTGTACTGCTACCATGGGTTGAATGCTGCATACTGAGGTCCCACAGGCCCACTCTCCTCCTCACTGACTGAAGACACTCACTAGAAACAGGTTGTGTCTCATAGATTAGCCTGGAAGCATTGAATCTGTATCAGTGAATGAAGGCTGTACTCAGCAACAGAAGTGAAATTAACTTTCTATCTGAGCAAAAGAATGCTGGCATGCAGGTGCAACAGGTAATTAAGAAGGCAAATGGGATTTTGTTCTTTATTGCTAAAGGAATTGAGTTTAAAAGCAGGGAGCTTATGTTGCAGCTGGATAGGGTGCTGGTGAGGGCACACCCGGAGTACTGTGGGCAGTTTTGGTCACCGAGCTTGAGAAAGGATGACAGGAAATGACATCACCATATGAAATGACATCACCATGGGAAATGATATCACCAACCCAAAGAAACCAAAATACATGAATAGAAAACAGGAAGATCAGCAATGCTTCGTCCAGAGGCTCACTGATGTTGTTACCAAGTATGGTGATGAAACGTCTGAACATGAACCTTCCAGCGTAGTGAGAACACCTGCATCTAGAACCTCAACCTGAGCTACAAATCTTCTCAAAACTCAGTGAAGGCTATTTGGGCACTACAGGGAGTGAAGGGAGGAGGTGGAAGTGTGGTAGGAGGAGGGCAGTTGCTGAGCAAAGAGACGTGGCTGTAGTAGCGGGTTTGATTCAGGACATGGCTGAAGAATGGAACAGAGGAGGTTCACCGGGTTGATTCTGGAGTTGAGGGGGATGGCTTATGAGGAGAGACTGAGTAGACTGGGATTATATTCATTGGAACTTAGAAGAATGTGGTGGGGGAGATCTTATAGAAACATATGAAATTATGAAGGGAATCGATCAGCTAGAAGTAGAAAGGCTGTTTCCACTGGCGGGTGAAACTAAGCCAGGAGGGCATAGCCTCAAACTTATGGGAAGCAGATTTAGTACAGAATAGAGAAGGAATGTCTTCACCCAGAGGGTTGTGAATCTGGAGAATTCCCTGTCCAGTAAAGTAGTTGAGGCTTCCTTAGTAAACCAAAGCTAGCTAATTTTTTTGAACAGCAAAGGAATGAAGAGTTATGGTGGGAGGATGGGTAAGTGGAGTTGAAGACACGAAAAGATCATCCCTGATCTTATTAAAGGGCCAGAAAGCCTACTCCTGCTCCTAGTTCTTGTATGTTCTCATGTTCTTCTTATTATCGCTCTTAATGATCCACTTGTCTGAGGTGAAGTCAATTAATTGGGGAATGAGGGCAGAGGGGAACCAATGATATTTTGAGAATTCTGGAGGAACTCACTGAAGGGCATCTCTGAAGTTAGAATCGGAAAAATGCTGATCTGCATTGTAAGAGTTTAAGGTGAATCATAGTTACATGGAGATGGCAAACGTAGATTCTTTCAAAATTGCCTTTGAGCGAGAAAGGAAGAAACAATCTCGATTTGTTCATCCAGTTGTAACTCCTGTGATATTGTGAAGACTTTTTCCTCTCGTATCCCTAACCCTTCAGGTTTAATGCACTGCGTACAGGTTCAGTAAAACCTCGTGGTTCGGACAAAGTAAGTCCATATTTTTAAAGTTTGTTACAACGTGCTGTTACAACAACTACCTGATGAAGGAGCAGCGCTTTGAAAGTTAGTGCTTTCAAATAAACCTGTTAAACTTTAACCTAGTGTTGTGTGATGTTAGACCTGTTACAACATGGTGGTGAACTCCTCTGTTAATTTAACCAAACACGTAGAAAGGTTTACCTCATAATCTGTTAACGTATGAGTGACAGAGAACTCCTCAAATTCCACTATTAGATTAGATTAGATTACTTACAGTGTGGAAACAGGCCCTTTGGCCCAACGGGTCTACACCGACCCTCCAAACAGCAACCCACCCAGACCCAATACCCTATATTTACCCCTTCACCTAACACTACGGGCAATTCAGCATGGCCAAATCACCTAACCAGCACATTTTTTGGACTGTGGGAGAAAACCAGAGCACTCAGAGGAAACCCACGCAGAAACGAGGAGAATGTGCAAACTCCACACACACAGTTGCCTGAGGCAGGAATTGAATCCAGGTCTCTGGCGCTGTGAGGCAGCAGTGCTAACCACTGTGCATATCAATTTAAGCATTAAAGCATTTTAATTTATTCTTTAACTCTAAAAGTGAGCATTAAACAACAACTACAAGGTGTATTTATAACGCTAAAGTCCCTTTCCCTTAAATACTTGTTATCTACCTCTCACACTATAACAACATACTGGTCCAATAAAAGCCCTTGTTAAAATTACAGCAACTTAATTTTCAAAACCAGACAGTGGTTGTTGTCTCTGGTGTCTGTCTTCCTCTGGCTGTGGATCTCCCTGGCTCGTCATCCGCCTATTGTAACAAAGATGTTTCATATGAAAAAGAT
>NW_025215111.1:9964-15004 GCF_004010195.1 Chiloscyllium plagiosum | reverse complement strand
TCACTGCCAAAACACCTTTCACTCTCTCTTAAAGGTACAGTACACACCTTCAACTTCACAACAGTGAAGCCAAACAAACAAGAAATGATATTCTCCACTTTTACATTTTCAAGCTGCCAACAATCCTTTATGTGTTAATTCTCCATATACCTCCTATCCATTGGAGCATGTATTTATCTGGGTTGACATCTTTTACTGGGCACTGATATTATTTCTCAGTAAAGTTCCAACAGTGTCCTGGTTACATTGGACCCTCTGATATTCCATTGGTTTGTAGTTTCCTGACCCAGCTGAGAGTCAGTACAATTGAATTTTGAGATGTTAGTAGGTAACTAACCAGAGGCCTGTCTACCAAACATGCACATAAGAAACAAGAGGAGGCCATTCGGCCCTTCAAACCTGCTCTGCCATTCTGTAAGATCGTGGCTGATTTGAGTTTAGACGCAACTCTACATTCCTGCCAAAATGCATCGCCTCACACTTCCCCACATTTCTATAGCTACATTCATGTTCACTCTGAAGATGCCCCACCGAACAATGGATCGCCTCTGGAGCTTGAATTGAATGAAATACTGACCTACATTTGCATGAGGGCACTCTCAGTCAGTAACAGAGAGACCACAGGGAGCCTTCCCTATGCCTGCCTCAGCCTGTTTTGGGATGGTCTGGAGTAGTTGGACCAGATGCAACAACTTGAAATTAAATAGCGACCAGTCAGTGAGAGAATTTCTAAGGAGAGCTGAACATTTCAAGAAGGGGCTGCCAAGAAAGTCCTGGGAACGATCACTCAGTGAGCTGGGTTAGAGTGTATCAGCTAGAACAGGTTTCACAGCTTCCTTTTTTTACAGGAGTACAGAGGCTGATGGGTGACCTGATAGAAGTACATAAAATTGTGAGAGGCATAGATAGCGTGGGTAATCGGAGTCCTTTCCCCTGGGAGGCAATGTCAAACACTAAAAGGTATCGTTTTAAGTGAGAGGTGGAAACTTTAAATAAGATGTGAGAGACAAGTTCTTTAAACAGACAGTGTCCAGAACACGCTGCCTGGAGAGGTTGGAGAAGTGGATACAGTAGCAACGTTTAAGAAGGGTAACACCATGAGCAGAGAGATGGAATTGGTTGCCATGGCATCATGGTTGGCACAGATGCAGTGAGTTGAAGGCCTGTTCCTGTGACGTACTGTTCTATTCGCTATGATTGGCAGGTTTCCAATGTAACACCTTCATTTAAAATAGGAAGGAGATTATGTTACAGATGGCACAAATATAGGTTAGGTGAATTGGCCATGCTAAATTGCCCGAAGTGTTAGGTGCGTTAGTCAGGGTAGGGGAATGGGTTTGGGTGGGTGTCTCTTCGGAGGGGTGGTGTGGACTTGTTGGGCAGAAGGGTCTGTTTCCACACTAATCTAAAATATAGATTGGATGGCAAGTGCACAGGGGAACAGATAAGTTAAACAAGTGGGCAAAAGCATTCCAGATAAAATATAATAGACAATAGACAATAGGTGCAGGAGTAGGCCATTCAGCCCTTCGAGCCTGCACCACCATTCAATATGATCATGGTTGATCATCCTTAATCAGTATCCTGTTCCTGCCTTATCTCCATAACCCTTGATTCCACAATCCTTGAGAGCTCTATCCAACTCTTTCTTAAATGAATCCAGAGACTGGGCCTCCACTGCCCTCTGGGGCAGAGCATTCCACACAGCCACCACTCTCTGTGTGAAGAAGTTTTCCTCATCTCTGTCCTAAATGGTCCACCCCGTATTTTTAAGCTTGAGCTTATTGAAGGAAGGAAGAGATTCAATTGGCTAAATTGTCTAATTCTTCTCCTTCCCCCAATGGTCTTACGGTCTCAATAGAGATAAAAGAAACATGATATTGTGATGAAAAGCGTCCAGCCATCCGACAATTAATAGCAGAACCACTGCCTTCCAAAGGCAAGATACAGCATGAAGATATAAATGTTGTCTTTCATGCTTCAGATTTTTTAAAAGGTTCATTTGGCGATATATAACTTAAGTTCACATATTTTATAACAAATAGCATGGTCCAGTTATTCAAGGAATTTTCCTTTAATCAAATTTCAGCAGCCATTCAGATTGGACAGATTTCTGGAAGATAAAGTATCACCTGTAAATGTGAGTTGAGGACATTTGTGTGGAAGGCAGAGCCACCACTTAGAATGACTTTCAGAAACAGAACAGGTGAAGGAGGGAGGTCATGTGCAGATAGAAACACTTGTGAGTCTTCACTTTGCTGAACAGCCAAGTCATCAATAAATATCAAAATACATACATGATTTATTTGCATCTGTGCAAAATTGAAAAAGAAAAGAGTTGAAGTTATATTATCATAATCGAATATCAGTGTCAGCTGTAAATGAGAGTTTATACCTTTGGTTCCCATACTGCAGAAAGCAAAGGTAATGAACCACTAGAAAAAAGCAGAATAAAACATTTCCAAGATGACAGCACATCAGAGTTCACAGCTGTCTGAAAAGATTGCAAATGTTTGTATTTTGTCCCTTGTTTTTGAAAGTGAGGCACCAGAATTACAAGATGATGACTAATAGATACAATAGAGCAACAGAAGAAAAATGTTCCATTAGCCAAGAGGTTACAAAGTGGAACTCACTGATAGAAACACATCACTTTCAATTCATTCGCAGAAAGTTGGAAATATATGGACAAGATCTCGAAAATGGTTGAATTGGAGTATTCTATAGACCATTGACAAAAGCATGGAATAATAGAACAAATTTTCCATAATCTGTTATAAAAGTGAAAGTGCTGACAAAACTCAGCAGGTCTGTGAATGCCTGTGGAGAGAGAAATAGAGTTGACATTTGGAGTCTAATATAACTGTCCTTCATAACAGAAGAACTGCACATTTGTCTTATACAGACAAATTCTACATTGTATGTATCTGGTGATTTACACCTCTGAACTGTAACTCAGATGTATCGACTGAGCAAGAGATGAATTAATTAAAAAAGGAATGGGAAATCCATTTCAGTACAAAATAGCTGAATCAGAGAGCAACAGTCACGATGTTCTTCCACAAACAAAATGGTATAAACATTATTAAAGAACATCATGCTGTTTCCTAAACCATGCAATTGTTCTGCTATTGTTTAACATTTCAGAATACTAGTAATTCCTGGTATCACTCATTTTGTGGAATTGAGCTACGCATTTCATCCAACAACAGGACAGTTTGTGCTCAGTTCCTTATTTTATTGATTAATTCAACAAATGACAACAATGGATATTTCAGTGCATTCATGAACTGCTCTCTGAACTTTGACTGAGTCACCCCATAAATAAATGTATTGGTGCAGCAACTCAAACTCAACAGCATAAATCCAGCCTGCTGAAATAAATATAGTGAACCCTCATAATGTTCAGGATTTGTTCCTGTAATATTATAGTATAAAAAATGTAGAACATACATTGACCACAGCAGTATGAAGCTGGCCGATATAGTGAAGAGTAGAATTGCTGATTTCCGTCTGCTCTCCACCTCTGGGTCTTTGTGATTCCCTCCTTTACACTGCCCTCTCAGTCGCTTACGGACTCGACTGGCTACCAAGATGTGTCTGACTGTCAGTGCATTGAGCAATAAAATGAAAGCAAATGGAATCAATGGGGTTAAAACTGTGGCAAACCAATCAAAACCCACCCATCCTGGCTCAGTATAATAGCTTGCTTTTGAATCACAAAACCATGGCACATTGTCTCTTATTTCTTTGGGTCCAATTATAAAATACAAGGGAATATTTTTTAAACTGAGCAGAATCCAGGTTGATGCTAGAACCACAGCTGCAGTTCTGTTTGTACAATATTTAGTTTTCAGCTTCTGGCAACAAATGGCAACAAATCGGTCAAAGGAGAAAGTGACGGTGAACCAGACTGAACAATCTATTGATGCATGAACTAGAAGAGTGAGAAAACTACACACAGGAGTGATTTTCAGAAAAGATTGTGGAAAATAATAATGGGTCACCTGTGACAGTATGACATCAGTTAAAATGACCAAAAGATTTGCAGATGCCCAGATGCCATAGCCACGAGATAATATGTAGTGCATGTGGATAGTCCACATTTCCCTCGGGACAGGATCATAATCGCAACTAAGTTAACTGTAAGAAAGACAAGAGGAAAGATGCATTAAATTACTTATAAAACAACCACCACGTTTGAGTCCAGAGACTAAGATTGGATACTTACCCTTAAAACTCATTGATTTGAGAGGATAAAGAGAATCTTTTTAAAATGTGAATTTCCACGCTGACATGATACAACCTTCTTTCTTTTCCTTTTAACAGTGTCAAGATTCAATGTTATTGAAAAGGATAATTGGCTGCATTATTTCAATGTGACTGGCACTATGCAAGATAACCTTTAGCTGTGATCTACCAGCACTCACTGACTTTGAAAACTGGGTCACTGAAGAGATGCAAAAACAATTTTTCTCACTATTTGAAACTTCAAGCTCGGCAGGACAATGAAGTGCCAGACGTAAGTAAGGTTTTTTCATAGATATTCTGTACAATTTTGTTTGAGATCCAGCAAAAGAAAATGTAAGCATAAGTCGGTTTTAGAGCAAGACTGGAAGTACTTCACACAGAGGGTTGTGGGTGTCTGCAACGCGTTGCCAGCAGAGGCAGATTCAATTAAGATGCGTCTGGACAGATGCATGAGTAGGTGGGGAGCAGAGGGAGACAGATGCTTAGGAATTGACTGACAGGTTAGATAGTACATTTGGATCGGCTCAGGCTTGGAGGGCCGAAGGGCCTGTTCCTGGGCTGTAAATTTTCTTTGTTCTTTGAATAGACCCATGACCCACTGGCACTGAGTGACCAGACCACTACTGACCTCACAGGAAAGCTGAGTGGCTTTTGAGTCCAGCATCTTCAGAGGGTGTAACCAGACTCTCGGGGCACTGTGTTCTCTCTCCGTTCACCCAGCAGCTTGGGCAGCATTGAGGAAACACTGACAGCCTCCTGGTAGTTCACTGGGTTTCTGATAAGGAAGAA
>NW_025215111.1:6535-9769 GCF_004010195.1 Chiloscyllium plagiosum | reverse complement strand
TGGCAATGTGAGTGGCTGAGCCCTGCTCAAAGACAGAAAGGGAGGTGATCTGCTGCGGCCCCAGTGAGGTCATGGTAAGCTCCTCAAACTGGGTGGGAGCTCGGTACTGGGTGCTGTAATGATACTATGGCTCGGAGAGCTGTATATTGTTCTGGGTTTTTACTTGAAGAAAATTGGAGTGGGACGTTTTGAGCAGCTTGTGAGGCCTTGGGTTTTCTTTAATTTAGACCAACAGAAGCAGCCTGAATGGTTGGGGTCAGGCTCCGACAGAACCGAGATGTTTAGTTTTACTTTTCAGTCGCAGTCACTGGGGTCTTGAAGCTGGGTTTGGAAGCTGCAGTACATCTCTCCGTGCTCCTCTCTCTCTGAGTTTTCTCTTGGTGTTTTATCTCCTGGGTTGGAGATTGTCTTGGGAGTTAATTGGTTTTCTGAATTTGCTTTTGTAAAGAATGTGTTTATGGGAAATTACAATATTGGAAAAATTAATTACTGTACTTAATGTAACTGCTGTTAAGTGCTTCGATAGAGTTACAATTAAGCCAATGTTTTTATTGTGATTTTGTCTATATTTAGCTTTCATGTCAAGATGAAGTGTGTTTTGCTGAAGACGGAGAAGTTTGACCAATCGGAATGTGACTGGAATGCGACACCTTGCATTGCCCTTTAAAATAGGAATGGGTGAGGTCCTAGACAGGCTTCTGAGTATATTGGAAGGAATTGGCTCTGGTGCAGAAACATAGAATCATAGGACCCCGACCGTGTGGAAACAGGCGATTTGACCCAACAAGGCCACACTGACACTCTGAAGAGTAACCCAGCCAGAAACATTCCCCAACACTATTACTCTACATTTCCCTGACAATGCACCTAATGAACACACCCCTGAGCATGGTGGGCTATTTAGCTTGGCCAATTGACCGAACCTGCACATCTTTGGAGTTTGGGGGTGAACAGGAAGAGCTGGCAGAAAGCCACACAGACGTGTGGAGAATGTGCAAACTCCACCCAGACAGTCACCCGATGGTGGAATTGAACCTGAGTCCCTTGTGCTGTGAAGCAGCAGTGCTAACCACTGAGCCACCGTGCTGCCCAAAATAAATAGAGGGCTTTTGTTGGATCGTGATCTCTAAAATCAGGTTGGGTTTAGGATTATTGGACTCAGCAGCAGGGTGTGATGACGGTGATGCATTTGGTTGCTTTGAATAAGGTGTGTCTTGTGTAAAAATGGCTCTTTCAGTTCCTGAGAGTATCCTGGGGGTGGGCGAGGTCACTTTGGGAGATTTCCTGAAAGTGAGCAAGACAAAGCTTTTGGAATTGGCAAACAAGATGGAGCTGGGATTGCCCAGGGCCGGGAGGAAAGGAGAAATATTTGTAACAATCACACAGCGTTTACAAATGCCAGGAATGTCATCAGAGTCTTGGGAAATGGTGAAAGATCAAATGGAAATGAAGTGGCTTGAACATGAAAAGGAAATGAAACCGTTTGAAATATGATTGACAGCAGAGGAGAAGCTGAAAGGGAGAATAGCTCCGGCAGAGAGTAAAGAAAAGGGAAAGGATGGCCCGAGCAGAAGAAAAATAGAGAGTGAGAGTATTTGCACTTCAGAGGGGAGATCTGAAAATGCAAAGTTGATTTAAAATGTTCGAGGGAGAGGTGAAAAGTCGGAGGGGTGATGAGGATAGTGATAGAGAGCAATCCCATCGGAGCTGAAGGCCTGGTGGGGATCTGGTTAAATACGTCCGAGAGTTGTCAATACATTATCTGGGCTGGCACCAATTGTTAACGTTCACTTGAGAATGTAACTTTTAAAAAACGCTTTGCAATTTCCATATGAAAGAAGTGAAACTAACACGGTCATTCTAACGGATAAGAGATTTAACAATCAGTCAAGGTATTTTTCAATGTATCGTTTCAGTTACATCACACTGTCAACATTTGCTATAAATTCTGTCCTACAATCGTGTCCTCCACAACCACCTGATGAAGGGGTAGCGCTTTAAAAGCGAGTGCTTCCAATTAAACCAGTTGGACTATAACCTGGTGTTGTGTGGTTTTTAACTAGGGACAGGCTGGGCAGGCAACACTGAGAATCAAGTGGGTACCGTCCTGAATCCCAGGGAGCCTGGGAAAGGTGGTCTCAGACCCTGAAGACCATGTTAACAGCGAGCTGTCAGGATTATCCGAATGACTGGGATAAAGGTTTCCAATTCATATTGTTTACCATTAGAGATTCCCCAAACAAACTGACTCCGTTTACTCCCTTTGAATGAATATTCTGACATGAAGTGATGGGGCCTTTGAAATTAGGAGGTTTTTGAGTTACAGACCTGGGGGTATTCCAGCCAAGTTCTGGCAGTGATTGTCCCTTTCACCCTGTGGACCGAGCAGGAGCATGGGATTGGAGATGGGTGCAGGGTTGGAGCGGGGGTGGGGGGAGCTATCTGTGTGTTTCTGTCCATCTCTGTGTGAGGCTTTGAATCTCAATCCTGGTTTTGATCCTTTAACCTCACTCCCTCCCTGAACAGCTCTCCTAAAGCAAGGCCCTGGAGCAGGGTCTGTCCCTAATTGGAGAGAGTGGGTGTGAGAGACCATCGAGAGACCAGGGGCCATCGGGACAGATGACTCTCACCTCCTTAATCTCTCTGGGTCATCCCTTGACTCGTCCTTGTATCTTTCCTTTATTCCTCTTCCGTTTCTTACTCTGTCACACTCATTTTGTACTTGTCTCGCTCTCTCTCTCTCAAACTTTCTCTCTCTTACTGGAAGCCTCTCCTTTTGTCTTTTTTCTCTTTGATCTCTTCTTTCTACTTATGCACATGTTCCTTCCTTCCATCGTCCATCCCTCCCTGAGACTATGACCTCAGCCATCTCCAGAATATGTGTTGGACGCCTTTCCCTGAGGAATAACGGTGGGTTCCACAGAGACTGTGGACACAGAAAGACTCTGTCCTAGCAAGGCTAAAACAGCCGGTGAGAATGGGGAAAATGGAAGGGCCAACAACCCGGGTTGAAACCTTTGTGCTCCCACCAGACCAGATCACTGCAGAGGGTGACATACTGGGGAGCAAGATTGACTGTCCCAGGCAAAGGTCACCACCAGATACAGGCTGAAATCAACCAGGGTCATCCAATGGTTTCTAAGATATCCTGGGAAGAAGCTATATCTTGTTTCCAGGGCTGGATACCGACATAGCTGCATTGGTGGGCAGTGCCCAGAGTGCCAACAAAGACAA
>NW_025215111.1:4546-5993 GCF_004010195.1 Chiloscyllium plagiosum | reverse complement strand
GATGGAATTTAGTTTGGCAGGATGATCGCACGAAGACAGCAAACTATGCCAGGATAGTCACATTATAGGAGTGAGATAAATAAGAGTAAGGGGCGACAGGCTTAGAGTAATGGGAGAAGTAAACAGAGGTGGAGAGAAGCTGGACAAAGGCACAGTGAAGCTAGAGCTTGTGATAGGCTACACGCCACAGCAAAAGTAACCAATGGGGTGAAAGGGGAGGACCGAGAGATGCAGCTGAACAGCATAAATCAGAATGTAACCCTCAGATCGGGGTGCTTACTCGTGAGGCACCTGTTCTTGCAAGTACGTATCAATAAAATTCGCTGCTTTACAATTTGACTCGGACTGAAATTAATTCATGTGTGAGTTTTGTTTCTCACAATATGGGGGCTCATCTGGGATGTCCATCATCACCAGTGGGGTAGGCACCATCGATGGCTGGGAAGGCGCGTCCCGTTCCTTTTAGAACGGTCCTGTGTTCCTCACCGGTGGGCTTCCCCTTCTGGTTGACTGAGATCCGATGAGAGTCGATCTGAACCAGGTAAAAGGTTGTAAGTAGGCACAGGGAGCCAGGCAACTCCGTGCTTGGACCAAGGTAGGAAAGGAGATTTTTAGGTCCTGCCTTGGTTGCTGGGATTGAGTTCCAGTAGTTAATAAGTATCTAACGAAGGAACTCAATATGGGCTGTGCCGAGGGTAGAGTAAAAGCTTCCAAGAAAAACAATGGAAATGGAGGCGGGGTCCCTGACAACACACCTCCAGAAAGTCCATTGGGCAGGATGTTGTGGAATTGGAAAAATAATACAAGGGTAAAAAGATAGCAAAAGATGATTAAATATTGTTTAGTTGTATGGACTAAGGAATCCATTCTTCGTCCCGCCGTCTTCTGGCCAAAGTACAGGTCGGGTTTGTAAATATTTGAATTTATATTTCAACAGAAAACAGCCTTTCAGTCAGGAGGGATCAGATTACGTTTCGTGTTGGAAGGGCTAGTAGCTTCGTCACTAAATCATGGTCAGACATCCAAAATAAAATTCAGCAAATAGGTGGGTGGAGTGAGAAATCACTTGAGGAATTATTAAGAGAGGCACAGAAAGTGTGTTGTAAAGAGAGAGGATGAGAAGCAAAAACAGAAGGTGAAAATGATGGTAGCCTCAGTTGTTGAAGTAGTCAAGAAAAGAATTGAACCGGTGACTAGCAACTGGAGTGGAGGGTGGCGGCATGTAGACCATAGAGGAAGGGGTAAAGGATGAGGAAGACCTTCCGTAGGGTCCAGGTGACAGGGACAAGGACAGAGGTGGAGACCCCAACAAGCAGGGTGTTACATCCAGAAAAAGATTCAAAAGGTAGAGGGGTGGAACGAGAAGCCTCGAGAGTTGTTGTTCCGGGAAGGTCAGAAAGTGTCTGTGAGATACGGGGTGTGTGTGTGTGAGAGAGAGAGAGAGAGA